>NC_057813.1:456791245-456917276 GCF_018294505.1 Triticum aestivum | reverse complement strand
TGAACAGGACCCCGTGGTGTGGAGGGCTGGATGAACAGTAGACGGTGGAGGGGTGCCCGTGGAGGGGTGGTTGAACAGTAGCCGGTGGAGTAGCGCGCGGTGGAGGCTGGATGAACAGGAGCCCGTGGAGGCTGGAGGAGGTCGACGGTAGCCCGTGGAGGCTGGAGGAGGTCGACAGTGGAGATGAACAATATCCCGTGGAGTCCCGTTTTGCGGTACGCCACACCCGTCCCAACGAACAGGACCCCCGTTTCGACCGTAGGAGGTCCGTTTCGTCCGTTTTGCGGTACGCCACACCCCTCCCGATCAACAGGACCCCCGTTTCAACCGTAGGAGGTCCGTTTCGTCTGTTTTGCGGTACGCCACACCCCTCCTGATGAACAGGACCCCCGTTTCGACCGTAGGAGGTCCGTTTCGTCCGTTTTGCGGTACGCCACACCCCTCCCGATAAATAGGACCCCGTTCCGAATGTAGGAGGTCCGTTTCCTCCATTGTGCGGTACGCCAGGCCTCGTTTCCATCGCCTGTTCCGTCCAAGCCCTCCTGATGAACACGACCACGCATTTCGTTCTGACCCAGCCGGTTGGCTCCCACGCGTTCCGTTGCCTCCCGATGAACATGACACATTCCGTTGCCTCCCCATGAACACGACGCATTCCGTTGCCTTCCCATGAACACGACGACGACGCTGTTTCTCCGTTCCAACCCAGCCATGTACACGAGCCCTGGCCGTACGTATGCGCGAGTAGGCGTTCGAGACCCCGCCCGTATGTACAAATACGTGGCCGTATTTTCTTTCTTGCACCCTGGTCGCTGTACATACGTGTACATGCTACGTGCGCGCCTCTACTACGACACGTACGCGCCTCTACTACGACACATGCATGCCTCTACATCCACCAGTATATATGTACGTACACATTCGCGACCAGAATGACAACGCTACGTACGGTTCGACCAGGTGGGTCCCGACTGTTAGGCACTTCCTTGCCTGCGAAGATGTAGCTGGTGGGTCCCAACAGTCAGGGGGGTGAATCGTTTTTTTTTGCCCGGACGCACTTCCTTGCATGCGAAGATGTAGCTGGTGGGTCCCAGCAGTTAGGGGCAGACGTTTTTTTCGCGAAATACGGTGGCCCGTCCGGTGGGTCCCCGCTGTCAGGTGGAGGAATAATTATTTTGCACGTAATAAGGAGGCACTTCCTTGCTGCGGCCGTGGACCCAGCTGTCAGCCTCTTCACGTACAGTCCATGTCCGATGGAAGCCGTTCCTTGACCACGTTGACCACGCCGCACCGAGAGCACTAGGGCGGTGGACGACGGCAAGGCCTAGGAAGGGGATGACGCAGAGCCAGGGAATACGCGACAATGGATGCCCACGCGTAGAGGAGTACGAGGGTTCACTGGTTCGCTGCGGTGTGAGGCTGCCGTCGCTGCAGAATAACAGGGGGTGTGGGTGAGTAGAGGGATGGCCTGGCCAGCGGTGGGAGTAGTAGGGGGCGGTGAGGCCTCCGCCGCATCGCATCCGGCCACGGGAGGCAGGAGCACGAGGCACGACCGGCGCTGGTTTGGGCGGCTGGAGCAAGAAGACCAGAAGTTGAAGAAGCACTACAACCGTTGGACGGATATCGTACGGTCACTGGAGCTAGAATCGTGCATATTGACTGAAGTTGACAAAGCCCTCCATCCCCGTAGTAGGCCCACAAGTCAGCCTGCCACTATACTGGGTCCCAGCTAACAGGGGGAGTATTCATTTTTTTGTGCGTAATAAGGAGGCACTACCTTGCGTGCGAAGATATAGCTGGTGGGTCCGAGCTGTCAGCGGCGGTAACGTTTTTTTCGTGAAATACAGAGGCCCTTTCGGTGGGTCCCTGATGCCAGGTGGAGGAATCATTATTTTGCACGTAATAAGGAGGCATTTCCTTGCGTGCGGCCGTGGACCGAGCTGTCGGTCTCTCCACGTACAGTCCACTTCAGATGCATGTCGGTCGTTGACCACGTTGACCAGGCCGCGCTGAGAGCACTAGGGCGGTGGACGACGTCGAGGCCTAGGAAGGGAACGACACGGAGGCAGGGAAGACTCGGCAGTTGTTTCCCACAAGGAGGGGAGTACGACTGTACGAGGGTTTATTAGTTCGTTTGCTGTCGCCGGAGAATAATAGCAGGTGTGGGTGAGTAGAGGGATGGCTAGGCCAGCGATGGGAGTACGGTGAGGCGATGAGGCCTGCGCGACAGCAGAGCCGGCCGCGAGGAGGAGGGAGCAGGCAGTCCCACCGGCGCTTGTTTGAGCGGCTGGAGCAGGAAGAGCAGAGATTGAAGAAGCACGACGGCTGTTGGATGGCCATCGAACAGTCACTGCTTGTGCGTCAACCTTTTTTTAGGAAAGCCTCAAATCTGTGGAAAACAGCATACAACCCATCTGCCATTATTTCTAATAATTTACAGCCCATTTGCTAATTATTAAGGTTTTTTTGGAGCCCATATTCTTTTTGTTAGCATTACAGCCCATATTGTGGCCACGGTTAAAAAATTATATGAAATTTTGCATATTTCGGTGTGGTCTGAACTGTTTTTAATCCCGAAATTTCGACTCACATTCAAAATGATTTTAAAAATAAATGTATATCAATATAAAATCCAACAAATTCTCCACGCATAAAAATTAATGTAATTTAAAATCTGGAAATGAAAAAAAAGATATTTGGAACTAATTGCCGGTTTGATGTGTTTTAAAAATGTACAACCCATTTCTCATTACTGATGGGCCATTTTCTCGGCCAGCCGAATGAAAGCTCTCGTCGTCTTGAAAGATTTGGAGCCCAACAGGCTTGACAAAGCGACTTACTTGGCAAATCACAAAAAAACTGGGCTGTGGCCGTGGACCCAGCTGTCAGCCTCTCCACGTACAGTACTCTTCCGATGGAAGTCGTTCCTTGACCACGTTGACCACGCCGTGCGGAGAGCACCACGGCGGTGGACGATGGCGAGGCCTAGGAAGGGGACGACGCAGAGCCGGGGAAGATGCGGCAGTGGAAGCCCGCGCAGAGAGGAGTACGAGGGTTCACTGGTTCGGCTGCGGTGTGAGGCTATCATCGCCGCAGGGCCTGGCCAGCGGTGGGAATAGTAGGGGGCGGTGAGGCCTCCGCGGTAGCACAGCCGGCCACGGGAGGCAGGAGCATGCGGCACGACCGGCGCTGCTTTGAGCGGCTGGAGCAAGAAGACCGGAGGTTGAAGAAGCACTACGGCCGTTGGATGCACATCGTACGGTCACTGGAGCTAGAATCGTTCATATTGACTAAGTTGACAAAGACCTTCGTCCCCGTCAACTTAGTAGGCCCACAAGTCAGCCTCCCACCAAGGTGGATCCCAGCTAGCCGGGGGAGTATTCATTTTTTTGTGCATAATAAGGAGGCACTTCTGGTGGATCCGAGCTGACAGCAGGGGGAACATTTTTTTTGCGAAATACGGTGGCCCGTCAGGTGGGTCCCAGCAGTCAGGGGGCAAACGAAATTTTCGCAAAATACGGTGGCCCGTCCAATGGGTCCCTGTTGTCAGTTGGAGGAATCATTATTTTCCGCGTAATAAGGAGGCACTTACTTGCTGCAGCCGTGGACCCAGCTGAGACTCTCCATGTATAGTATACTTACGATGGAAGTCGTTCCTTGACCACGTTGACCTCGCCGCGTTCCGTTGCATGCATGCGTCCATGGGCGTGGTGCGTCCCCACTGTCAGCCTCTCACGTACAGTCATCTTCCGATGACTCTCGGTTGTTGACCACGTTGACCACACCGTGCCGAGCGCACCCAGACTAGAACGACCCGGAGATGGGGAAGACGGGGCAGTGGAGTCGCGGATGGAGAGGAGTGGGAAACTTCACTGGTTCGGGTGCGCGGCAGCACAGCCGCGGTGCCGCCCATGGGAGACAGGAGCACAGCCGCGGTGCCGCCCACGGGAGACAGGAGCAAGAACAGAGGTTGAAGAAGGAGCATGGATGTTGGATTAACATCCAACGGTCCAGCTACTAGAATCATTTGTTGATTAAGTTGACAAAGCCGTGCGTACACGTCCGCTTAGTAGGCCCACAAGTCAGTCACCAAATCTAACGGGTCCCAGCTGTCAACGGGATGAATAATTTTTTTCGCAAAACAAGGAGGCACTTCCTTCCGTGCGAAGATACAACCGGTGGGTCCCAACTGTCAGGTGGAGGAAACATTTTTTTCAGCTTAATAAGGAGGAACTTTCCTTGCGTGCGACCATGGACCTTGTGGGTCCCAGCCGTCAAGCTCTCCACGTACAGTCCTCTTCCGATGACTCTCGTTGTTGACCACACCGCACCGAACGCAGCGAGGCGGTGGACGACGGCGAGGCCCCGGACGGGATCGACTCAGAGATGGGAAAACGCGGCAGTGGAGTCGCAGATTGAGAGGAGGAGAAGGGTTATAACTGGTTTTGTTGCGGCGTGGGGCTGTAGTCTGTGGAGAATAACAGGAGGTGTCGAGGGGTGGAGGGATAGCCTGGCCGGCGATGGGGTAGCGCTTCGCAGTGATGCGTGGTAAGCAGTGCCGCTAGCCGCCGGAGGCCGGACCAGACGGTCCCGGCGACGCTGGAGGAAGAAGACGAGAGATTGAAGGTGCATGTCGGCCGTTGGATATAAATCCAATGGCTGTGGATGACACAATCATTTGTTGACCAAGTTGACAACGCCCTGCGTAGGCTTCGACCTATTGGCCCACATATCAGCCTGCAAAAATGTGGCATATATTTAACCCATGTATATTTGCTGGGCTGGGTGAACAAATAATTTCGCGTCAATCAGGCCCATTAATATTTTCTAATAAATCCCAGCCCATTTGCACTTCCTTGAAATACACGTATTAGATGGGCTCGTTATATATATAATGTTATGTTAGAAGGAGCAATTAATATCAAAGAATAAACCGGAGAGGCACATTATATATATATATATATATATAATTAAGAAATTAGCGAGTTATTGCTCAAATAAAAATGAGCGTGTTATTATTAAATTGGTCCTTAAAATCTTCGCAAGCTTTTGTACGCAATCACCAGGATTTTCCCTGCCTGTGAGTCAAAAACAACCAGGATTTTCCTTGCCAACTTCCGTTAAACGTTTACTTTTATAAGTTAATAACACGTGGGATGTTTTTATAATGTATATATAAGTCTCTATAAAATATAAGATAATAGTAATAATATAAATATATATAATGTGGTTAGAAGGGAAAACAATCATTACTTTTATAAGAGACCTGCGTTTTATACCCCACAGTAGGCATACTAACAAGTTCACACACAAATACAACAGAAAAGGTAAACATTCATATCAAACTCAGGTTCACAGGACACGTTCATATTCATAGCCAACATTCACTATCAACAACTCAAAAGATTCATATATACACAAGCTCAGCATATCTATGCATCCAAATGATTGATAGATCACACGACAATATTCATACATAATTCACAAAAAGATTCAGATATACACATGTTCAGTATGTTTATGCATCCAAATGATTGATATCACAACCAATATGATCCATGGACGAACTTCAATTACCTAGGGTATAGACTGGTAAATTATGTTCAATCGGAGGTACTTCTTGCTAAAATTATTTCTTGTACGAGTAAACTTTCGAGTACATAAGAGGCAACACAGACAATCTGAACTTTGCTTGTAGGTTTATCCTCAAATAGTGGCCTCGTGCTGAGGGAGATTTGAGCAACTTGGCCACTACTTTCATCCAACTAGTTTACTGGCTCATCTTGGTCCTGTATCTCGCCAAAATTCTACATTGCAGACGAGAAAGGAGGTGGTTGAGAAAATGAACCACCCAAATTTTTTGTGTAGTTCAACTGAAATGGAGCATCCTTGGCGTGCAAACTAATTAAGTGCCAGATGAATATATGCGTCAACCAACTTGTATGGAATCTTTAGACTCCATGCCATATAGTTCGCTACCATATGTGCCAATAACCAAAAGGCACAAGTTGGGACAAAAGACTGGACTGCGTTTTTCTGGGCTATGCACCAAGCAATGTTTTTGGCGTTCACTCTCCTAATACTTGGAGTTTTACAATTGGTTGACGCCGGTTGATACTCGAATGAATATAGGCACTTCTTGTCAACATCGATGCTTGTCTGAGTGAACTTTGGAGTACATAGCAGCAACATAAGTACCTGTCCATCTGATCATTTTGTGCAGTTCTACTGAAATCACCTGATGTAATGATTTGCCTCCGAGTTCAGGCTCCAAATTACTCCTTTATGAAATCAGCAAACAGTAGCACAATACCAAATTACCAATACATATGATAGGCACAATAATCAGGATAAAGACCAGTACCAACCTGTGTGAGGTAGCATACCAATTACTATTTCCTTTGACTGGAAGCCGAGATAAGCCAAGCGACTGACAGCAAAGGAAGAAAGCAAGCGGAGATTAGCGACTGACAGGAAAGGACGGAAGCTGTCGAGGCAATGAAGCACCCAAAGTTTTTGTGCAGTTCCACCAAAATCGAGCATCCCTGTTGGCACATATATTGAGAGAGTGAGATTACTGTAATAGTGGGACTAGTTAATGAAACATACACTAACAAATAGAAGCACCCTCATTATCTTAATGGGTAAAGTTAGCAACATAGTAGTCTTGCTTAAAGAGAGGTATTAGTTTATTTAATCAGTGCCAATTAGCTCAACTCAACACTCAAAGCATTGCCATTTATCATAGGTTGCAAAACTTTAACGTGCAAAGATAAAGGAGTTTCTCATGATAGTAGCATGATACAAATAGAGATGACAGCAAACTAATATGGATGAAGGCCTTAGGCCCATACCAACCTGAGAAAAAAAGCTTATTCATGTAGTCCCATAAGAGATGTTAAGCACTCACTGGAATCACACAATAGTATATATTTTTGTGCACTTCAAATGTATGGTTGAAATCACTCTTGTTTACCAGTGCTGAGATTATATCGAAAGACTATCAAGAATTTCTTGCAGAGTTAAAGCACTGGCTGGGATACAGTTCATTGTATTGTCTTGTGTAGTTCCACTAAAATGTATGATTGGCACAACATGATCCCTGTTTCACAAGTAGGAACAAGGTGAAACCTTCATTAGCTTAGTGAGAAAGGATAGGAAGACATTAGCATATTACTCAAACAGTAGCATCAAATTCATGATGGACAATACGCTAAACATTGCCTCATTGAACCAATGGCAATAAATTGACATGCAAAACAATAGCACTATTATGTCATGACACTAATAATATTCCCTCCCTGCTCCACCACATGATTCACCTCCATAGACAAACATACACATGTACATGATTCAGCATAGGGTCCTACTAAAGATTTGTTTAACTCCAACAGGAAAATTAGGCAGTAATAAATTAGTGGTACTTAAGTACTCCTAATTAATTAAGTGAGACAGCAGAAGTGGAAGGGCTCCCTGGAGGATCGTCTCACATGTAAGGTAGTTGTTGCCGGAGCCCTTGAATGGCCTCGACTGAGGCCTCTGGCTTCAGCAAGATCGCCTTGGCACTGTTTATTATTCTTCTTCTTCCTCTTCATGCTCTGTTTCTCTTTCTCCTCACCAGTTGGTGAAACCAAGTACATGATTGGCCTTCTAATTCAGAATTGGTTTTGTCAGTGGGGGAGTACAAGTGTACTAGTAAAAAACAACATTATTTTCTCATGGCAGTCGGAAAATAGAGATGAGCACATGCATTAAATATCATTCTTACCTAAAGGAAGGTTATGGCGCCAATATGGATGATGAGGATTGGAACACAGATCTCCCTTTGTGCAGTTCCACCAAAATGAACCAACTGTTCCATTCTAACATTCCAGTTAAACAACACAAAAGTCACTTCTTTTAAGAAGAGTTTTGTGCAGTGCACCAAAAGGTCACAACAGCAACCAGGTGAATTGGATATCCCTGTTTGCACAAAAAGGCACAGAGGAAACAGTCAGAGTCTCAAACAATTACATGCAAAAACATTTGGCTAAACTTGTCATGGCTTATAACAGTGGCATGGCTTCATTTTTACCAGGGACATTAGATTAAGAACAACTAAGGCTGCGTTCGGTTCACAGGTTTGGTGCAGGATGTTCGTAGGAACACAATTCCTACGGTATTCTTTCCCTTCCAACCGTTCAGAACACGGGAAAGGTGAATAGTGTTTCATAGGAAAGCTGGTCTGGTAGTACTGATTCCATAGGATTATAAACATCCACGCGCTGCTCATTTTTTGGGCGGAAGCCCGAGGCAGGCGCTCGCTGCCATGCGTCAGACAGGTTGCTATGCTGTGTTGTCGGAATAAAAAAAAATCAACCTATATGTGGTACATGAGGTGAGGGCAAGAGTAGTCACTGTGCAGCTGAATAAACAAATATCATCTCATACTGCCAAGCATGATACTCTAAAAAACAAATCTGTACATTTCGTAGTCCATCCGAACACATTCTCTTGAGAGTTTCCTCTGGTTCGCTGTTCCATAGTTTTATACCTACATTCCTTTCCTATTCCTCTATTTTCATCAAGACCTATGTTTTCTGCCCCTTTATTCCGAACGGAGCCTAAATATTTGGTATAAGGGCATGTGACAGTGGGTGCACCAGCATTCCAGCACCATGTACGTAAACAGGGGCATAAAGTGGTGATTCATAGTCTGTTGCCCGGAGAAACAAACATCCAAGAAACATACATGGGTTGGTCCCATTTTTGTTCACTCGCCACCTACTCCTATGTGTGGATAGCAAATCTAGTCCTGGTCACACCACTGTGTACATCGTTACCCCTATATTTCCCTTTTCGACCAAGAGACCGGTTGGATGACCAGTATGTACTACTTTCACCCCCTTTCCTTCCTGTTTGTACCAAGTCCGATGTACATACTAAATTCCCCCACCCCCACTTTATTTCTTGTTTGAACCAAGTACTCCCTCCGTCTGGAATTACTTGTCATCAAAATGGATGTGTCTAGAACTGAAATACATCTTGATACATCCATTTCAATGACAAGTATTTTCGGACGGAGGGAGTACACGATTTGACTCCATGAAGTAGCTTTACCTCTAACAATAGAAGAAAAAAATGTGACGTTGGACCATCCGACCGAGAGGGGCTGAGAGGTAGAAAATGATGCACAGGCAGTGACGTAGCGAGCTGGGGAACTAGAGCTAAGGCGGTTTCGAACAAAGATATACCTGAAGGTCGTAAGGATGTGGATAGGTGGGCGGCGGGAGGCCGGATCCGCCCACAGGCAACGACGAAGGGATCGGAGGACCTCCCGCGCCGGTGCTCGGACAGATATAATGGTGCGACCGGCAGTGGGTCTCCTCCCTCGCTTTCGACGACGGCCTAAACGCTGCCCCTCCTCCCCTTCACCGGCGGAGGGGGATACGTCCGGATCTGAGTGGTGAGGATAGAAAGCCAGTGTTTTTTGAAGGGCGAAAGACAGTGTTACTACCCCTATCTTGTTTAGATCTGGAGAGGATGAGAGTGTGTGAATAGAGCAACCCTAGCAAGCAAGCGCGGAGGCTCCGGCCTATATATACGTAGTGGGGTAGTTTTCCTTTTTCACTCAATCAAAACAATCATTTAAAATTGTGTACTACTACATGCCAGGTCGTGGTTTTTTTAGTTGTTGATTGTTTTTTGAGATAGCTACCCGCTTGTTCCAAGTGGTGTTACGGTGTGCCAGGTCACACTTTGTATCGTTCAAGTCTGGTACTACAAGTCCCTCCATTAAATGAACAACCACCCCCTCGTAAAAATTGTGAACAAGCCCACGACTAAAATTAGCGGAAACGTGGGTTGCCCCAACATGCATTATTATTTATATTCTCTACTCCCTCCGTTCCTAAATATAAGTCTTTTTTATTAGCCACACCTAAGACAAGAATTTTTTTATTAGCAGTGAACCCCACATGTCATAGACACAAAAATTGTGGCAAGATTCCCTTAGGCAAGCCAAAGTGTGTCTAACAATTTGAGCAACTCAGGTTAGGCAAGTGTGGCAAGTGTGGGAAAAATAATGTGGCAACATAAAACAAACATAGTTACAATCCAAACAGCCCCGTAATTTTTTGTGACATGCATGAAAATTTGGTTAGTTAAATTTATAGTCAAAATTTGGCAAGGTGCATCAAATCAACACATGCAAATATCAAAAGGAAAGTCACGGCATGCATGCATGCATTGTACTCCCTCCGTTTCCAAATATAAGTCATTTTAGAGATTGCAACAAATGACTACATACGAAGCAGAATATGTCTACTCCTACATATGAAGTAGCCCATTTGAAATGTGTAAAAAGACTTATATCGAGTGCAGTGCTTTGATGTGTCGCGTCAACTCGTACAAGACCGAGAAATTTGATTACTACAACGCCCTCTCCCTCGCGGACTGAGCTCCGGTGCCTTAACTGCACCTGCCTTTGGCTGCATGACAGGAGGGCCAACCACCTGTTGGGCCCACCTGTCATAGACGCAAAGGCAGGAGCAGTAAGTAGAAGCTTTCGCTACACGCTATCCCTCCCGCACGAGGTGGACGGACATGCAGCAGTGGATTCGATACTGTAGAAGTAGGAGTAACATCATTGTTCATCTTCTCGAAGAGGCGAAGAGCCAAGCGCAACCCGAACATGGCAGTTGCGAATGCTCGCGTGGTGCGGTTCCTTGGAGTACTAGCCAGGCTCTTGCATGAGACAAAATTGCTATTGTTTAACAATTAAACTCCATTATCCATTGGTTGATAGTCATTCTGCATAGGTCCACGCGCTTAGCACCATTTCCTCCTGGGGTCACCAATGTTTATTTGCTAATTACTAGCATTGCATGCAATGAACTAGCCATTGCAAGTCATTAAAAGCATGCACACCTCTCATCTCTTATTGGTTGATATGTCGAGAAACAAGAAACAAGGTAGAAGTTAATGCACCGCGCCTAAGTGTTTTGGGACTATTTGGTTTTCGTAAGATGACTTACACACCAAGACGGAGGGAGTAGTATAGCCCTGTAAACCGGAAAGGAGTATTTGCCTTTCTTGAGATTTTAACAAGTGACTAGACTACACCATGTGCAGTACTCCCTCCCTTCCGGTTTATAGGGCTCAAATCTCAAATCTCATGAACCAAGGCAATTTGCGATTGGAGGAATGTATCTCGTACTTTACAAAACTACCCTAATTAAACTCATGCATTAATTACGTAGTTCTCTCATTTTCCTCTCTGCCTTGGTCGCGATGCACAATATTGAGCACTCCTATATGACTAGCCGCTCTATCTACATGTGGGACATTTCAAAGCATCCGGGCCCGTGTGCCATCCACCAAATCACAACGAGGCGCTACAGTCGAGACTCACCTGTCACCCCCGTGTGGCCGTCATGACCTGTCATATCACAAAACCCACACCTTTACCAGTAGTGGTAAGGTGGCCTCCAAGTTGGACTGGACGAAGCAACCATCATTTCACTGGAACGCTCGTTCAAGCCCTTTCTTCCCTTTCTTGAAGAAAACCTCACTCCAAGCTACTCACTTCTGCCATTTTTCTTCAGTACCGATGAAGGAAAGGTGGGCGAATGAGTTATGCTGCTATATTTTCATTCTAAGAATCTTCTTTTTGCGAAGAACCGACCGATTTGCACATCCTATTCTTTTCCTGTTTTCATTGCGATTGTGGTTTCATTTCGATTGCTTTTTGTTTGTCAGTTCATTGATGGATCCTGGAGCACTAGGTAAAGAGTTGCCAGCGGACAACCCACTGGAGACAATGATCTCCAGGAAGCGAGCACCGACCAACGAGTTGACCATGTTGGCGGGCAAACCATGGAGACGAAGAACTCCAAGAAACAAGCACTGGACAAAGAGTTGAGGACGTTGGCAGACGAACTCCTCAAAGAAAGTTGGAAGAACAGCAAGGGCCCCACTGTGCCTACCCCAGGAACTCTGATTGCCACCTATGTGAGGCTCAAGACCGAGTTCGAGGAGGTAGTCACCGTTGAGAAGCAGTATTCCCCTGGCAAGGTGATGGCCCCCATCGAGGACAAGGAGATGCCCCCTGAGGGATGTGATCCGCCGGTGAGCTGCAAAAGGTAAAAAATAATGGCTTATTACCATAGTTGTGGTTTTTGATTATTTGCAATGTGCTTGCTAATATGTTAGGGTTGCGCAGGTGCCGGTGGATGTCCCTGATGATTCCGATGTCGTGGCCCGTCCTATTGGCATCGCCCTGGAGATCGATTCCGATGACGCTGTCCATCCTGTGGACATCGCCCCAGAGATCGATTCCAATGTCGCGGTCAGTCCTGTGGACATCCAGAAATCGATTCCCATGCCACTGTCCGTGCTGTGGTCATTGCCCGAGAGATCGATGACAAGAAATAGTTGGTCGCGCTAATCCTTCAGGGTAGTTTGCATTGCCCTGTGTTTAATTACCAGAACAATGTGTGTTATAAAACTATCTTAGGGCTAGTGCACTGTCTTGTGTGGGCGGATCTTGCTACTTTTGTTTGATAGTGAATCATGCGATGAATCATGCGAACCCTCTCCGAGTTATGGAAACAGATGTATCCTCACCAGCTTTTGATGTAATATATGGCATGCTTAGATGTAAGTTTGAACTGTTTATCATATCAGCATGGCTTGTTTGATGATTCTTGGTGTTAGTAGGCTAGCTACTGTGCGAGCTATAGAACTTGCAAAACACTCACCAAAGAGAAACGTTGGGGCTAATGAGCTCGTGGTACGCTTATACTTTCCCTCGTCGATCGACCAATAGCCCTAGCTCCTAAAATTGCAGGCTTAGTGATCGATCAGACAATAGTCGACATACATTCATGCATCATTTGGTTCATAGGGTAGGAAAATCATAGCAAAAGTACAGAGAACGTGCAACACAAAATCATAGAAGTGCAGAGACGTACTCCCTCCGTTCCAAAATAGATGACCTAGGCGGGCTAGTTTGGCCCAGTGGGTTTCAGTGATATGACGTGGTACAGTGCCGTCCAGTCTTCGCGTGTGGTAGCAATATTGCGGGTACAGTAAATTTTCTTGAAGAAGCAGAATTCAACGAAGTCATGATGGTTCCTTCGTCCGAACAACTTACAGTGGGAAAGGTTGGGCCTGCGATACGACCGGGGTAGACCAGGATAATTTTGTGCATGGCAGGTGGACCAAGATTGTCGACGTCCGACATGTCAGCGAATGAAAGTATTCTTTCCCATTTAGAGGACGAGCAACAAGTATTCATTGTTTATTTTTGATGAAAGCTATTGTCTCCACTATTACGACGGAGGAGTGTGAAACACAGCAGCCCAGTGAACTTGGCATGTGCACCACTCCCTCCTTCCTCATGTAATGCCCAGGTTACAGCTTTTTCTCACTTTCTCTCTATCTATTTCCTCTCAAATGTTTTTTACCTTTCTTTTTTTAAGACACAATTGTTTTTTATGCCTTTTTTAGAATTATTTTTTTATACCTAGGAGCACGTGTAGAGACGGGCTCTTGCAGAGCCCACTCCTTGACTTTGTCAATGCCTCTCTCTCTTCCACATAAGGAGTACTACTTGCTATGCATGCATGCGGCGGGCAGTTGGGGTCTTGAGGGGCCAGGGCGGTGAGAGCGGGCTCCGGAAGCGGTCCGGACTCCAGCATGGCCCACCTCACATTATCACCATATATTTCTTAGAGTCCGTGCGCGGCGGGCGGGCGTTCTCTTCTCCCTCCCCTGTTTCTCTCTTCTCAGCCGACACCCGCCGAGCGATTAGATTTCGGCTATCGACGATTTATTCAATTACGGTCCCACATGTTAGTGAAACTGCAAGACAACGCATGTCCCCTCTGGTGAGCGGCGTGCGAGCCGGACTGTCGGGGTTGTGACGCGCACGAGTCATAAGTGTGCCGCCTTTTCCTTTAGAACTTGCGAAGCGTAACATTTTCGCGCGATCGATCAATAGAAATCCAGAACAAAATGACTAGGGCGGTGCTTTCCTGCTTGTTAGGCGGGCTAGTTCGAGTGATATGACGTGTCCACTTGCTCCATTTTTATGTAAGCAAGAGTTTACACTCTTATGCGGGAGGAGTGCGAAACACCGCGGATCTGATTTTGATCAAGGGATAACTGTTCCCTGCCAAATAATGGAGGATTGTTAGCGATTATAGCATGATAGTTAGGGAATCTCCAGCGCTGGCCCACAAATTTACACCGGCATCTGTCCGAGGACACTGATGGATGCCATCCGATGCTGCCAGCATACCTTTTGACAACTATATGAACTAACCGGACGAAATTCATGCAAACAAAGCAAATTTCAAATTATCCGAATGAAATTCATTACATTTCAAAAACTTTTTGTACAAACTGGACGAAATTCATTACATATTTTGCACAAATCATACTAAAACCTACTGTAAACCTAATCTAAACGATCGCCGGCGCCCGACCACCATGTCGGACCACGAACCCGAGAAAGCCGGCCATTGCCTTTGCCTCCTCCTCATCCGCCTTGATAACCTCCTCCTCCGGAGCACAAGGTTCTGAAGATTTCCGCCTCCACGTCGCCGTCAAGCGGCTAATCGGCCGCCGATGTTTACCCCACCAAGCTTGGCGTCGACTGAGTGGAATAGCGGTGGCCTTCCTGGGACCAGAGCAGCGGCAACCTACCGTGTACTACTCTTCCTCGCCTGCCGGCTACGCCTGCGCACATGCGCCGGCTTCGTGGTCGTGGCAGCGGAGGGCGGCCGGGGGGGTGGGGGTGCCGTCGATCTCCTTCGTTTGCTCCTGCGACAGTACGTCGAAGAGAGCTTTAGAGCGTGCCCGGAGCGGAGTCACCGATGTCCCTCGTCTGCTCCTGCGACAGTACGTCCAAGAGAGCTTCGGAGCGCCAGGAGGCCATGGTTGAAGTGGTGCCGACAAAAGGAAGGGACCAGAGGAGAATAAGTGTGGGTCTTTGGCTATGGCTGGGAGCTAGGGCTCAAGTTAATATAGCGGGCGAATGGTAATGAGCCGCGGCAGACAGATGGACAACTGGTGCCGGAGTAGGTTCGTCGGGCGTGAATGCGGACACTACTTCAGTGACTTAACTGCAGATGCGTTTGGGTTACTAACATGTGGGCCCAACGGGCATCTGGCCCGCATGTCAGTGACACACCAATTGCACCTGCAGTTAAGTCCGGTGAATGCGGCATTGACATTCTGGAGAGACAGTGACTGTTTCAGGCGGGAAGCGCGCGCTAGCGATGGAAGGGGTTTCGGTGTGCAGTGGCACTAAGATCGGTCGCTCACGATAGTACATACTCCGTACCATACTACCATAGTACCCTCTCTAGCTTAGGCTGTTTTATAGATTGTCGTTGTGATGGATGATATACATGGGCAAGGCGGTCCGAGTATGACGGTTGGTGTTGAGCCAGGTGAATACATGCTCGGCGTTCGCGTAGGCCTCAATCAAACATCTAAACAGTAATGTCAGGCACCGCCGGGGCGCGCAAGTGATGGGCTCGCCGTTTTTGTTGCGCCATGAGCAGGACTTTGATTTAGAGGGCGACGTGCATGCATTAGCATGCTTTGACAGCGTGAGCGTGAGTGTCTAACGCGAAGTATTTCATTTTCATTTGGCTGACGATGGTGCGTTGCAGCGACGAGTCCGGGTTTGATTCCCCACATACGCATAATTTTGGTTTTTACAGTATTTCTTTCTCCATTGACAGGTAGGCCCGCGTAGATAGATAAAGAACACGAGCTTATGAGGCGCATGCGGACTGTTTGACTGGTCAACCAGACAAATACGGAGCTATGCGTTGAGCCAGTGACCATATAATCACCATATCTCGTATACAATGATCAAAGTGAGCTAGCAAGACAAGTTCGATGACCGCCAATGCATTTTACTCGGTAATAAATGATTAGGATTAAAGGGGAATCCAAATTTGCTTCGTCTTCTGTCCTTGAGCTCTTGACAAACCAATGCACTATACGGTTGTCCGGCCACTCCACCCCAGAGCTCTCACCAAGCGTCGTTCATGCCACCGCGCCGCACACTAACCGGTAAGGCAGTGATGGCATCCCACCATGCCGAGTTCCTCGCCGCCCACGACCACACACAAAATGGTAGGGAAGCGATGGCATCCCGCCATGCCGAGTTCATCGCTGCTCGCGACCTCACAACTATGTGGGAGGAATTTGAAGATGCCAAGGCTGAATGGCCGGTAGAGCAAGAGGCGGCCAAAGCCGCATAGAGGGAGCAGAAAAGTTAGAAAGCACTCAAGAAAAGGGAGGCCCGCCGCCGCAAGAAAGAAAAGGATGCACACGCTGCTGCAGAGAGGTCGGCGGAGATCCAAGCACGGTAGGGTGTCACCGACAAAGCTGGGAAGGAGAACGACGGCGTCTGGCCAGCATGTGAGAAGTAGTAGTACTAGTAGTTAGTGTGTGTGTGTCTGTGTCTGGCCAGCATGTCTGTTACTACTGTAGTTTTTAGAGCAAATTACCAGTACATTAGCCTAGACTAAATGGAAAATTCCTATCCTAAGCATCAAATGGCATCTCTTTCTCTATAGGAATTGAGATGCATGTCATCTCACTTCCTATGATTTTCATATTCCTATCCTATGAACGAAAGGAGGCCTCTGTTGGAGTAACTACTGTAGCTAGCAGTACTGCTGGTACAGTAGTTTTCTTCAAGAAGCGGAATTCAATGAAGTCATGATGGTTCCTTCGTCCGAGCAACTTCAAAGTTGGAAGTGGACCTGTGATTTGACGGCTCATTAGTCATTGTTACTGTGGCGCGACGACCTGGGTGACTCTCCCTTGGAGTTCTGCGTGCATGGCAAGTGGACCAAGATGGTCGACGTCCCACATGTTGGCGAATGGAAGTATTCTTTCCGATATCGAGGAGCAAGGAAATCGCGTGGTATAGTATCACTGCTGATTGGTTCGCAAAAAAATAGTATCACTGCCGATTTATAATTATTTTTTATTTCTGATGAATGCTAGCATTTCAACTCTTACGACGAAGGGTGCCAAACATGGCACGTGCTGGATGTCCCACACGTCAGCGAAAGGAGTGGGACATGAACAGCGTGGTAGAGCCCAGCGTAAAAAAACAGCGTGGTAGAGCGTCTCCACTTCTTCCACTAGGTCGAAGACCACACATAGTAGTACTTAGTGGTATGAACGATACAAAGTGCGACCTAGAGAGAAAGACACGTCTAGTTGGAAGGTCTCGGGGCATACATGTAAACAAATATACAAGTTAATATGTGCCTCCAACTAATATAGTAGTAGTAGAGTACTTAGGCACGTACTCCATAACATCACCGTGCATTGCACGTACAACATTTAGTGGTAGTACGTAGTAAGAGACCAATGCCGCCCAAGAGTTCCCTTCTCGACCTACTTTTGGGCGTTTGGTAGAGTGTATGGAGGGTGCATGAGTCCACACTAGTTTAGCACAAATATACTAGAAGCATGCATGAAGAGAGCATGCATGAAGAGGGGTGTTGAGTTGAGCATGCATGAAGAGGGAACAACTATGCTGAGACGAGAACGCAACCAAACACACCCTATATGCCACGCATGTTCATACCATTTGTGCCTTTCTACTTCACTTACTGCGCTACATTACTCAGGTTCGTACGTCCACTCCTGGGTACATGTCCGTCTCGTAGTTCCATTCCCACGTGTTCTTCATATAGATGGAACGATCCTTGCATAACACGTGCACCTTGATGCTAGATGTCTCGCGTGTTGGAAAAAGGATGAACAAAGCTCAAAAAATAGAGTGGAAGAACATAGATTCCGGACGACCGAGAAGGAGCAAGGAACCTCACGGTGGAGCGTCTGCACTCATAATATTTAATATTATTCAGCGATATAAAATTAACCAATCATCTCCACAGTGGACTGGAAGAGTACGAAACATGGCAGCCCAGTGTAGTTACATCATACTAGTGCATGGCTAACCCACGCTATCACCATATTTCTTGGCTTCCGTGCGTCACCTATCTCTAGCAATCCAGCAGCCTGTATCGCTTCTCCCTCCTCGTCTCTATCAAAGTGCGGCGGGCTGGCGTTTCTGCCGTCTATTGAGGTCGGTTAATTATCACATGTTAGCGACATGCCAAGAGCATTCTAAAAAAATTCCTTTCATCTTCCATTTTCAAAAAGAAAAAATCCTTTCACGTATGAATTTTCCTGTATGCTTTGAGCAACTTGCATGTCCTATACTGCTCCTGTTTGATACTCTAACTTAGCTAGATGTTAGACTAACTCATGACTAACCCTGAACTAACTGTAGCCAAAGAGGTGTTTGGGTGACAGGGTTAGATTGACAATAAATGCACTTCATGGAGTGAGAAAAGTGATTTTTCAGTGGTCCCAATGAGAACTATCTCCAGTTAGCACCTCTTGGGTGGGATAGTTTTTTTTGGTGGGTTCGGTGCAACTTGCTCCAATTTAAACCCTCATGCTTGGATACTTTAGGGCTATTTGAGCCCCAACTAGCTCAAACTAACTCTAACCCATGGATCCAAACAGGGCCTATGGCCAGTCTCGACGCGGAGCAGTCGCGTGCACCGCGAAGCGGCGCTCTCTCGGCCGTCGCGCCACTTCAAAGCCGGTGACAGTGAGAGGTCGCCTCTGCTCTGGCCGGGCATTAATGTGGCACTGACGCTCCAAGGCGACGCTGAACGTTTCACACGGGAAGCGCGCACTGGCAAGGGAGTATAGGTTTTGAACCGTCTCAGGTGTAGTACTGGTAGTTTGCAAAACTACTCAATTATTGCACTCAGTTTCCTAAGAAATTGGGGTAAAAAATGTTACTCCACAGCCCGCTTCCCTTCTCCTTCCTCTTCCACCGCCCGCGCACGTCCGCGGGAAGCGACCGGTCAACCCTTATATAGGAGTGCTAGCACAAAAAGATGCATGCATGACCACTAAAATTTCCATATTAAAGCGCCGCTCCGGTGGGAGTATAGCGTATGTTGTTACCTTCGGCCGGCCCATGGCTACCGGGCGACGGCGACCAGCGATGGGAGGGGAATGAATGCATCTACTGTTTGGGTGTCCTTCCGGCTTAAATAAATGCGCAGCATCACGTGTACCCGCGGGTGCACAAATTGTAACATACGTGTCTGCTTAAGTGGGCGTCATGTAACTGGTGTGTGTGAGAGAGATTCTGAGAGATAGAGTGTGTGTGTGCGACTCTACTCTTCGGACATGTACTCAACCTTTTGCATCGGGATATAAGTATAATGGTATTTACTTTAGCTAGCGATTTACGTGGCCATGCTAATGTGGTTGTGTCAAAAAATGTCACTTCCTGCTCGTGATTTGCGTTATATAATTACAAGCAAGATTCTTGTGCATTGCACAGAACATCAATATGCATTTTTTTACCGAACACCTGTTGTGATTGACCCATGCAAGAGTAATCCCAACTAATGATATCTCGAGAATTTTATCGGAAAACTGGTATCTCAAGAATGTCATCAAAAAAATGAAAGATGAGAGATAAGGCGAGGAGGAGTGGAGCGTGGTGGTGACTGGTGGTCGGATGGGCAGAGGCATGGGGATGGACGGCGCCGGCAGGCGGCAGCGGCCACCATGGATGCTAGATTGTTCCACAGACTTATTCCTTTTTTAGTTGCTAAGCAATGAGGTTGCGGGATATAATGATGTGGAGAGAGGTGCAGGTATCTTTTGTAAAATTATCATAGTTTGCTTTCTATCCTCAGATATAGATCATCCGATCTGTATTACAAGATGACAGGCACACCATCACCACCAACTCGTTTTTTTATAAGGGTACAGATGATAAGTTTGCTGACTACTAAAGTAAAGTGGAATTTGTCCATGTTATGCAAGTAAATAAAGGTGATTGTTTATCATACGGGTAAGGTTGGATGAAGGGTGGTAGGAACAAATGCTCCGCCTAGAGCATGTGTGTGTGAGATGGAGTCTTAGTGTGCGTGTGGGGTGTGTGTGTGTGAGAGAGAGAGAGAGAGAGGAGAGAGAAAGATGGAGTCTTAGTTTGTGTGTGTGTGTGTGAGAGAGAGAGAGAGAGAGAAATGGAGTCTTAGTGTGTGTGTGTGGGGGGGTGTGCGTGCGTGCATGTGTGTGTTTGTGTGTGTGTGAGAGAGAGAGATAGAGTCTTAGTGTGTGTGTGTGTGTGGGGGGGGTGCATGTGTGTGTGTGTGTGTCGCGGGGTCCTCTGTGGCGGATGTAATTTAAGTGTGCATGGCTTCATCATAGAGAGGTGATGTGTATGGCAGAGGCCACCACGATGGGGTGCGAGAGAGAAAATGCCCGTAGAGAGGGAAGAGAAGGTGTGTGTGCGCGTGAGAGGAGTCGACATCGAGAGAACGTGTTTGTTCGAGAGATACCGAGGAAGACTACTATATATCGATGGTGCATGTAGGCGGGAATTAAACAAAGGGATAGTCTTATTGGTTTCGGGGATATAGGCGAAGAGTGAGAGGCGGAGGGGGGGGGGTAGCTAGAAGGATATTGTTAAGTGTGAGTGTGTGTTTTACCCATCCAGGCGGAAGTTATGTGCACAAAAGAGGAGAACGATTCGATGTGGTGTTAGGATTGAGGGTAATTAACTACGTATGGAGAGATAGAGACCTTGAACGTGCATGTGTGAGAGGTATACATGTATACGTGGGATGTGTGTGTGTGTGCGCGCGCATGATCGAGATAAAAGAAAGAAGACATAAGTCATAAGATCAACGACATGGGAGAGAAGGATCGGTATGACAATATGCATGCATGTGAGAATGCAGGGAAGAAGGCTCGACAATTGAGCATGTGTTTTTGTCTTTAAGAGATAGTAGCGTGGGCTGGAGCATGCATCTATGGCGAGCAGAGGGAGTGAGGTGCAACGATTTTGCAAAAGAGAGCAACCTATGAATGCATATGTATGGAGAGACATATATAGTGTGGGTGATAGGAAGCAAGACTCCGTGCGAGAAAGAAATGTTGACGGAGAAACTACAAATAGATACAGAGATGGAGATGCTAGCTAGAGGGACATCCGCTAGTTTGGGTGTTGGAGATGACCGTTGGGTGGTTCAAAGGGTGAAGTTATATATGTGTGTGAGAGGGCACTTGACTTCATGTAGAGAGAAACATATGTAGTGTTCATGATAGGAATCAAGAGTGAGGGCGAGAAAGAAGGTTGATGGATAAACATATAAATAGAAAGATAAAGATGCTAGCTAGTGTGCATTAGAGATAGGAGTCGAGTGGATCAGAAGGCTGGGTTATGTGTGTGGGTGTGAGAGAGATAGAGAGAGGGTGCATGTGAGTCACATACAAACAGATATCAGAGAGAAATGAGATCCAGAGAGACGGAGTTTTGTGTCTGCGAGAGAGAAAGATATTTCACAACGAGAGTGATAGCTAGAGAGACATACGAGGGAACGCAAGATATCTCTAGGGAGAGAGGGTGTGTGTGAGCGACATACAAGAGAACAATGGAGAAATATGAGACCCTGGGAGACAGAGTTTGTGTTTGTGTGTGAGAAAGAGATATTGAAGAGGAAGAGTCGTAGGTTCTCATATCTAAGGAGCGAAAGACATCTCTGTATGAGGGGTGTGCTGGTGGCACACATGGGAATAGTAGAGAGAAATGAGACCCTAGGAGACAAAGTTTTGTGTTTGTGTGAGAGAAAGAGATTCCACATGGAGAATCATAGTTAGAGACATATAGCAGGGAGCGAGATATACTTAGAGAGAGACAGGGTGATGAAGGTCGAGGGAGAGAGTATCGTCAGTGTGTTACGAAGATAAAAGATCATTGTCGACATACAGGTAGAATGAGAGATACCTGAGAGACGATGAACGCGTATAGGTCCAGAGAGATAGTCCTATATAAGCAGGAGTGATAGCTATATGAGACGAATATCTGGATTAAAGGGGATTCAAATATTTAAACTGGAGATCACGACATCGATAATATCATAATGCAAATTGGTGTATCAAACATGCATATTCATTTGAATTTGGGCACACGTGTAATGTTATATAGTTTATCAATATTGGTGATCCATAGATTCTTCAATTACAAACAATGCATGGTTTATATGCAAGTAATGTCTAAATGGGATTACACTATATGTTGCGTGTGTGAAACACATTATACATGTTTGAGAAGTAAAAAAAACCCCGCATGAAACACACATTAATTGGAGACAGTTAGCGAGGAATGCATACATTGGATTTCAACATAAAGTGGTTTCAAATATTTGAAAATCCAAATTGATGGATACAACCTTATGAATCTGAGATCATGCCATTTGTAAACCATATTTATGTATAAATGGTGTTGTGCTTTTGAAAGTATATATAAAAAATGATGTATATAGAATGTAATTCCAATTGAAAATGGATCCCGCCCGAAAAAAATAGAATACAAACGGGATTCGAATTGAGTTGGCACGGTAAACGTGCACTCTGCAGAATTTGAACGAAGCGGGGAAAGTCGCAGTAACCGCCCGAAACCAAAATCTGCGAGATGGAAATCACTACTGCCTATCCCTGCCACGCAAAGCCTATCTGCTAGATTTCTATAGGTTTTGATAGGGGTAGGTTTGTAATTTCACCCAAACATAACGTAACCGCCTCTCACCCAGATTCATACACGGTGGGCGGCAAAACATAGTGTGTCCTCGGCCAAAATCGACTCCCTCGCCGATTCATATTCATACACGGTGGGCGCCAAAAACAAACTCTCGTCGGCAAATATTCGGTGTATGCGAGATTACCGTCCTATCCCCAACCGACTAATGTTGCTGTGATGTAGTAGAAATTTGAAACGGGGGCTAAGTTTGTAAATTTCCTCGCATTTGAGACAAGCGCGCCCTGAATACATGGTTCCCCCCTTCCTCTCCACCTCCCTTTTCCCCATTCGTACTCCGCGGGCGCCAAAACACCCTCTCCACCCCACCCTCCTCCGTCCGCCGCCGTCCGCCACCCCATCCACCGCCGTCCTCCTCCACCATGCCGGAGCTGATACCCCGACGTCGTCGTCCATTACAAGAGATCGACCTCTCTCATCCACGGCTTCGGACCGGGATCCTTGCATCCCGTCCTCTCGCTTCATCCCCGCCGTCGTCCACCTTGCCGGCGCCGCTCCTACGACCGTCTCGTCCACCACGCCCCGCCGCCACCGTCTACCCTCCTAGATCTGCTTCCACGCCACCGACAGCCATCGCTACCACAGCACCGTCAAATTCTCAGCAGATGCGTACACGGCGCCGCACCAGAGGCAATACTCTTTCATATCTGCTCAACTTATTTATCGCAGCAAGAAAATAGATCGCCACTACTTTACTCTGATTTCTTGTCTTGGTTGCGAAGTTGCCTTTGTCCAGTTTGCACCTTCAGATACACCATGGCACGCTCAACACTATACTCCCAATGCTTATGGTTTTCCCCTTTTATATTCCACACTAGTTAAATCACAGTAGACTAAATTTCAAAATTAGGCCAGTCAATTTTTCAGAGCTCGCCGGAGTTTGCTGGTGCGATCGAAGGGGCTCGAGTGGTTGTGGGGCGTCGCCGAACGAAGAAAACTTGGCGCGGGTGGGGGTTGGGGTGGGGGTGGGGGGTGGGGGTGGCGAAGGAACACATGCGGTGGGAGCCGGTGGTCCGGCCGGCGGCCCGTGTGGTGTTCTGTATGGGAAGAATCAGAGATGAGGAAGAAGAAGGGCTATGAGACGTAGGATCTTCATCCAACCGCCTGAAATGGCCGAGAGACAGCTGGGAGTTGCATTCTTAATGCGCTCTGGTTCATCATGTGTGGGCACTGTGCAACCAACATTTTATTATCCAAAATCTACTTGCTCTTCTTTACCATGTTCCTCTTCCGTTCTTCTTTAATATGTACTCTCTCCGTTCCCAAATACAAGTCTTTGTATAGATTTCACCATGGACTACATATGGAGCAAAATGAGTGAATCTACACTCTAAAATGTATATGGATACATCTGTATGTGATCCATAGTGGAAATCTCTACCAAGACTTATATTTTGGAACGGAGGGAGTATGATAGTAGTACAGTATGTTCCTTGTACTGAAGATGAGCAGGGACATTTGCAGTGTAGAGGTCTATACGGTTGGTTGTGATGGAAACTTTGAGCCTCTTTGATTCGTAGGATCTTGTAAACATAGGAATAGGATTTGTAGTGGCCTGCCCACTTGAATCCTATAAGAATAGCAAGGAAATGCGGGGAGCTGTGTCTCCTTTGAGAGTTACACTGATATTAACAGTACCGCACCTTCACTTGAAGAGAGCTGGTATCCGAAGCCTTTCTAGCCGTACCGGCAATACTAGCACATATATTCCAGCAAGTTCCACTTTGCTGATTTTACTCTGATGCTTAAGGTTTTCCCTTTATATCTACACTATGATCTGTGTAGCTGCTTTGTGTCGCACTAGCAGCAATCCACTCTTGAATCTAAGCACTGCAATGAGTTACAAAATTGGCACCAAGGCATTGAGTGCCATTCTGGATGCAATGAAACTCATACGCTCCCCACCTGTTGATTCTTGTTCAGAATATGATCCTAATGACTATTCTAACCTCGAGAAGTCAAAGGCAGATGGCCTGTCCTGTTCACCCATCAAGGTGCCTGTTCTAATTTGGCAATGTTTTATTGATTGCGGGTATCTTGCATATGTTGTCTTGCATTTCTTCTACTTTGTTGCACCGCCATCTGCTTAGTTTACTCATCATATATGTCGAGATGCCATGCCCATCCATTATCAATACATATTCCATCTGTCATCATACCATGTTTTTCCACTCAAATGCTGTTCTTGTGCATCAGACATCAAAAAGGAAGAGGGTGATTGCCGAACCTGAAGGAGCACCAACAAAGTCCTTGAAAAACGTGGTGGTGCCAGAGAAATCAGACAGCACCCCACTTATATTGGTTGTACAACCAGTGACACAAAACGTAGGACTGACTCCAGCAGACTGTACCCATACTTCACTGGCCACACCACTAGCCCCACCAAATAGGACCTGCACTCCAGCAAAAGGTATACCCATTTCATTTGCCATAGCACCAGCTGTACCATAGAAAAACCGCACTCCAGCAAAAAGTACAACAAGTCCACCGGCTGAAGACCTATCCCAACTGCAGAGACGGCCAATTCCTGCAGATTGGAACCCCATTCCATTTATTCCCAGTTTAAAAAACAATGCTTTCAATGTTGTTAGGGACTATGTGCATATATTCCCATCATGGGAAGATTATTGTGAAGACAAACACCATTTTCACATCTTCCTGTCCAACTTACGTGTAAGTGCTATTATTCATGGTTATTATTTTCCCGTTTTCTACTGATTGAACACATCAATGATTTACATTACATTGTTGTAACTAGGCGAGGGTCAATCTGGATAGTCATGACGAGCAAAGCTTGCTTGTGCTTTTCAAGGAAGCATTGCAGCAGTATCGGTGTTACCTGAGGAAATCACACTTTGATGGCAAGTCTATAAACGAATTTCCAGTGAAGTCTCCTGTGCTAAATTTAGAAGACATTGAATGGAAAAACCTTGTTATGCACTGGTCTCGTTCCCAGGATGAGGTACTGTCTATCAAATCACATGATAATTTGAACTTCTACTTTTCCGCATGTGCCTTACGGATCTTTTTTCACTCCATCAAAACAATCGTTTAAAATTGTGTACTACTACATGCCAGGTCGTGGTTTTTTTAATTGTTGATTGTTTTTTGAGATAGCTACCCGCTTGTTCCAAGTGGTGTTACGGTGTGCCAGCACTAGTGCAGAACTGGGCAATAGCACCGGTTCGTAAGGCCCTTTAGTGCCGGTTCCATAACCGGCACTAAAGTGTGGGCACTAAAGCCCCCCCCCCTTTAGTACCGGTTCAGCATGAACCGGTGCTAAAGGGCAACCACGTGGCACGAGCCAGCTCCGAGGGCCTGGAGCCCTTTAGTACCGGTTGGTGACCAACCGGTACTATAAGGTTTGGTTTTTTAGTTTTATGATTTCTTTTTCATTTAATTTTGTGTTTCCATTTTAATTCTTTTTCGTTTGCTGGTATTTTACGATACTACACATTGTACACGTTATGCATATATATATATATATATATATATATACATATATATATATATATATATATATATATATATATAGAATTTCTAGTAGAACCAATCATGCATATATATATCATCAATGTCTCACAAACCACCATATTAATTAATTCACACATACACACCTGTATAGCTATATACAATTTCTCCTACATATGCATGTTGCCTTCGGAGCCAGTGGCATTAGCCTAATTGGTGCCTTCGGAGCACGATGACAATTGGAAGTGGTTTTCATGGGGGCGGTAGCGGGTAATAGTATTCTCCCTTCGGATTTATGACCTGGTCGAGCAAAAATCCCGCTATTTCCTCTTGAAGTGCTTCTACGCGCTCCGTTTCTAGGAGCTTCTCCCGCACCTCTTTGAACTGTTAAGAAGGAGATCAATATGCATGTGTATTAGTTGTGTGACTAGATATCGATAATGGTGTAAAAATTGTGAATAGTGTTCTGACAAGCGTACCCATTCCTGTCTTTGAGATCTGCTCCTTTCGGACGCCATCATGCGAATGTTCTCGCAAACGCAGAATGCACACAGATCAGTCCCCTGCGCCTGCTTCAGGGCCTTTACGAGAATGGAATTTGATCAGATAATAATTAATCAAGCATGATAATTAAAGAGATGGCAGCTAGCTAGCTAGCTAGTACTACTTAATTACTTACCTTGGGTCGAAACCATTTAAGCTTTTTTTTCCATTCGCCTTCCGTGACGCTGATGAACCTTGCCCAAGCCCTGCCCGCCGACAAAGAAAATGAATAAAGGGGTTATTAAATAGTTCATATCATGAAATGACGAACTAAATAGGCCGAGATATATAGTTAATAATGATTGAAATTACCTGTTGACTATCCCAAACAAGATGTTATAGTCAGTTTTTGCTTTGAGTAGTGAGTCCAGTACTTCAACTGTTCCGGCGTCAACTTTAATGATACACAAGATCCAGTGAAATCTGCATGCACACACGTTTGCATGTCTTAATTAAGCGGGCATATGTAAGCAAAAACATGTAGCTAGCTAGTAGGCAAAAACAGAGAATTTGTAGTACAAGACAGTGTGACTCACTGGAAGTTGTAAGGAAGTAGTATATCTTCATTGTATTTGAGGCGCTTCAAGAACTCTAGCATGTTGTCCTCTACGTTCTTTTGATGATATGGATTTATTAGCCATGTGTATTCATTAACGGTGTTTGGGTCAATGAACCCAATGCCAAAGCGTCCACCTTTTCTCATTTCATACATCTTCATCCTGCATAATACCACAGAAAAGAATATAGTGAGGATAATTACAGGTAATGATTGATCAAAAGGATCACTACAGCTAGCTTGAGACTTAAATTACAGAAAGAAATCACTTACAGACAATAGCAACTGACGATAGATTTGTCGAGTGCGTCTTGATTGTATAACTGAAACAGTTCAGAATACTCAACGGACAGAGCTTTCTCATGGAAGTAATGCTCCTCCTTGACATTCACCATGAGGGACAATCGATCTGAAATCTTGGTAATGTTCATGTACCATTGATGCAATTCATACATTCTCGTTGGGAGGTTCTTGACCTTGTCTGGCTCGACCAAAGGTTGGCCCCGGACATATTTCCGTTTTATTTCATCCTCTCTAAGCACAGGCATGGGCTCGATCTCGAGGAGTTGTCCAACAGTGATGTTGAGAACTTCAGCCTGCATTATATGCTCCTCCGTTATTACCACATTGCCCACCTCGGGAACGTAAACTGTTTGCCCACAATAATATTGGGCGCGCGTACTGTCACGTGTTGTTGGCACAACAAGCGAGGGGATCGATTGCGCCGCCTGTTCTCCCAGCTGGGGAATGGTTTTCCCGCATTTTTTGACAGCTGCTTCTTGTTTGCTCGATCCCGAGCTCGCCTCCTTACGTAGACGTGCTCGATTTAACTTCCTGATGTGGCGCTCATAGTCTGTGTCAACAGGCTTGGGAGCTGGTGGTTGAGCCATACGAATGAAGTGGTCAATCGTTTCCTCAGGCACTTTCTCCCTTGGCGGCGGTGGCGGTTTCGGTGCAAAATGGGCTTCCACCTCGGCCTTCGATATGGCTGCGATTTCCTCCTCGGACCTGTCATAAGCCCTCTGCGGAAGAGGCGTGAGGCTTGGACCATATTTATATCGCTTGCCTCCGCCTGTACTTCCTGTACTACCTCGACTCGTACCGCTACGCACCATAGCTGCGGGGTGTCTCTTCTGCGATTGCTGAGGCGGCGGAGACGGCTGACGGGGCTGAGTTGGACGAGGAGGAGTGGCCTGAAGCTGTGCCGGACTTGGAGGAGGAGTGGCCTGAGGTTGTGCCGGACTTGGAGGAGGAGTGGACGTCTGACGCTGTGGCGGACTTGGAGGAGGAGGAGTGGCCTGACACTTTGCCGGACTTGGAGGAGGAGTGGCCTGACACTTTGCCGGACTTGGTGGACTTGCAGGAGCGGGAGTCTGCTGACTCGGTGGCGGACTTCGACGAGGAGTCGGCTGACGCGGTGTCGGTGGCCTTCGAAAGATGATGCAATCCTTTTTCCATAGGATGATACGATGTTTGGCCTCTCCGAGAAAGCGCTCGTCGTCACCTCCAGGAATGTCAAGCTGTAGCTCCGAATATGGTGGGTCCACCACCTCATCAACCAAGACACGAGCATAGCCCGCTGGAATCGGGTTGCAATGGAAGGTTGCCTCGGGGGGATTTGTAAAAGCAACGCCGTCCGCCACCTTCATGGATATGTTCTTCATTTTGACGTGTAGCTCGCAGTTAGTGTTCTCCGTGATGTCATCCACGGGGTATCTACCCAGCATTGCGTCGTCCGGGCGGAACCCACGCTGCTTCTCGGCATGGATGGGGCGGTGCTATCCAATGCTGGATCATCCGCTAGCTGCTGCAGCTGCTGAGACCCCCTTTGCTGGGTAAGTGAGTCGATCTGCTCCTGCTGCCGCTGGAATTTGACTGCCAATTCCGCTTGACTTGCTTCTAGGCCTTGAAGGCGTTCATAGTCCCGCTTCCTCTGCTCCTCCTCCATCTTCCTCTTCTTCTCCTCCGCAATCTTCTTTCTCGCACGGGTTCTGTAGTCGGTGTTCCAGTCTGAAAACCCCTCATACCACGGAATAGCGCCCTTGCCTCGTGTTCTTCCCGGGTGTTCAGGATTTCCCAGGGCACGCGTAAGCTCGTCGTTCTCTCTGTTGGGCTGGAACACCCCCGATCGTGCCTCTTCTATTGCAACAAGTATCGCATCGTCGGCTCCCTTCAGACTTGCCCTTCGTCGAAACATTGCCTGTCTCCGGGTCCAACTCCCCCCCATGCGCATAGAACCAAGTCCTGACCCTGGGGGGCCAGCTCTTAGTAACCGGAGTGACACCTGCATCCTCCATCTCTTTCTCAGACTTATCCCACTTAGGCATTGCCACCGCATAGCCACCTGGCCCCAGCTTATGGAACTTATCCTTTTTTCGGCATTCTTCTTGTTTATTCTCGACCGTTCCTTAGCTAATTCCGAATCCTTGAATTTCACGAAATCGTCCCAATGAGCACGTTGGTTCTCTAGTGTTCCCTCGAATACTGGAGTCTTCCTTCCTCCCTTGACGTACTTGTTCCATTCACGATTCTTGTGGTTCTTGAATGCAACCGCCATCTTCCTAAGAGCAGCGTCCTTGACTTTCTGCACATCTGCTTCTGTGAAATGATCTGGTAGGGTGAAATGTTCCATGAGAGTATCCCAAAGCAGATCTTTTTGATTCTTGTCGACAAAAGTAACATCTGGACGTGGCTTTGCTGGCTCTCTCCATTCTTGAAGTTTGATCGGGAGTTGGTCCTTCACAAGAACTCCGCACTGACGAACGAACTTGTCCGCAATCTTCTTAGGCGCTAATGGTTCGCCATTAGGTCTGCATGCCTCGATATTGTACTTTACGCCCTGCTTCAACTTTTTGTTCGGGCCTCGTTTCGTCCTTTTGCCTGAAGATTTGCTCGATCCGGATGGCTGAAAGAACAAAGATCGATTCGTTAATATATCTTCAAGTCATTTAAAACATGTGATGATCACCAGATGCCTGCTTATATAAATATATATACCTCGCCGGTCTTTGTTGTTTCAGGATCAACATGTTCTTCGTCATCGTCATAATCGTAGTTCATGACTTCATCAATTCGGTCGTCGCGATCGAATATCATATCACCCTCTCCGGTGTTGTTTAGAAATTCGGAGCCGTCATAATCTTCTTCATTCTGATCATCATCTGGCCCGCGTATCATATCGAACATGGTCTGTTCTCCCTCTCTGTCGGTATTGTCTGCCATAGCTTTTATTTAACTAATCCAAAAGAAATATAAAACAATTTAGTATTCAAATTACATCGTCTCGAATAATAGATATAATCTCGAATACATCGTCTAGAATAATAGATATAATCTCGAATACATCGTCTCGAATAATATATAATATTGAATAGTACATCACTGGCTAGGTAGCTAATAAAGATCGAATACTACAGAAGAATCTAGGACACTCGCGGTTCCTGCGGCGAGGGCGGTGGACACCCAAAGAGAAGGAACCCTCACAGGATCATAGCTGAAGTGAGATCCCCGAAGAAACTGCCAGGTATTGGAGAACCTGCCGCCCTCTAACGCAACCATGTAGCGATGGACGTGCTCGTCCTCCTCCCTGACACGGCGACGTACCACCTCCGGCGGGGCCGGGTCCCTCCGCACTGAAACTGGCCCACGCGAACTCCACCAAACGAGATCAGGATCGACGACGGGACCCGGGGCCGGGTTCCTCATCAAGCGGCGCGCCCCTCCAGGCAGCACCTCCCAGTGCCAGCCCGGCGGAGCCCAGTCCCGGACATGGGTCGGCTGGACGTCGTCGCGGACAGGTCGACGGCGAGGATGCGGGCCGGGCATCGTCGAGAACAAATACTAGCTATATGCCCGCAAAAAGTAACATTTTTTTAATGATTGGATTTTGATAACTAAAGTTTCTAACATTTCTATATAATACTAATTATGCTATCATTGCATATGTCAAAAATCTATATACTATTTCATACTAATTAAGCATCTAACACTAAAAACAGAAAACACAACTTCTATATATACATCCATTAAAAAACTGAAAAACAACATTATATAAAAAATTTCCATACTAATTAAACACTAATTATATCCATCTAACATGCATTCATACATATATAATAGTGAAAAAATAATAATCTAAATAATCTAAACTAATTAAACATACAAAATACGTATACACTAATAAATACATGCATTAATTCATACATGTGTGTGTGTGTGTGTGTGTGTGTGTGTGTTCATCATGCATGCTTGTGTGTGTGTGTATGGGCTCGGGAGGGGCGGCGCCCATGGTGGCCGCCGGGGGCGAGGGAGAGGGGTTAGAGGGGGAGAGCTCACAGCGGGGCGACGGCGACGGCGAGGCGACGGCCGGGGCGATGACGGGCCGGGGCGTGACGCGGGGGCGGCGACGCGGGGACGGCGCGATGGGGACGGGCCCGGGGCAGCGACGGAGACGAGGGCGGCGACGGGGACGGGGGCGGCGACGGGGACGGGGGCGACGACGGCGACGGAGACGACGGAAACAGAGGAGGAGAATGAAATTTTCGTAAGTGTTGTATATATAGAAGGCACCTTTAGTACCGGTTGGAGCCACCAACCGGTACTAAAGGCCTATTTTGGCCAGGCCAAGCGGCGGGAACCGCACCCCCTTTAGTACCGAGTCGTGGCACCAACCGGTACTAAAGGGGGGGGGTCTTTAGTACCGGTTGGAGCCACGACCCGGTACTAAAGGGGGTGCGCTGGCTCCAGGCGGTGCGCAAGTTTAGTCCCACCTCGCTAGTCGAGGGGCTACCGCACTGGTTTATAAGCCCTAGTGCGGTAGCTCTCTCGAGCTCCTCTCCTAACCTGGCCTACTGGGCCTACCTGTCCTCTTCGCCCAGTGGGCCTACTGGGCCTTTGCGGGCCTGCATCCTGGCCCAACAAAAGGTTGTGTTGCTAGTCGTATGCAGGCCGCTTTGGCCCAGTAGGCGGGCTTTTTTTTCTTAATTTTTTTCGCTTTATTTATTTTGTTTTATTTATTTTTGAGTTGTTTTTTGCGGTATTTAGAGTTTCTTTGTGAATATTTTTGCTTTAGGTACAAAAATTACAAACTTTCTGTTAGTGCCGGTAGATTCCAAATTTGAATAGTTTAAATTTTGAATTATTTGAAATTTGTGTGAATCACTAGTTTGTTAATAACTTAACTTTGAAAAAAGTTTTTCCAGTGATTCTTTTTTCTTATGTTTAATATTAGTGTGTTTTATCATTATATTCAATTTAGTAATGCTTAGGTTCTTTAAAAAATGAAATGCCTTTGTAACAGTTCAGTTTTCGTCGGAAACCCTGATACTTCGAAAGAGATTGTCCATTTTGTACATGAAGTGCATCCAGTTTTTGCCGTAACCCTCTCTACTTTCTTGCACATGCTATTTGTATGAAATTATGATACCATGCCAACTTTCAACCTTTTCTAAGTTCATTTGAGATGCTTTTCAATTTCAGGGTCATTTAGCTGGAAAAAAAATCAGTAAATGCATGAAAAGAATTTGTTTGCACATAAAATTTCTTCGCGTTTCAAATGCCAAAACACATAACTACCCTAACTATTACAGACATTCCCTCCTGGGTGTGAAACACAGAAGAAAGTGATGATAGTGAAGCCGATCACATCCCAGATCTTTGGGTGTGAAACTTTTTCTTCGCGTGTGTCCCTTTGCGCCGTAACCATGGAAAATCTTCATCATTTAACGGGATGCTCGGGTCAATATTCACTGTGAATGGAGCAATTTCATCAAACTTTTCATAATCTTCTGACTTGTCTGTCTTGTCATCCACTCCCACGATGTTTCTCTTCCCAGAAAGAACTATGTGCCGCTTTGGCTCATCGTACGATGCATTCGCTTCCTTATCTTTTCTTTTTCTTGGCTTGGTAGACATGTCCTTCACATAGAAAACCTGTGCCACATCATTGGCTAGGACGAATGGTTCGTCTGCATACGCAAGATTGTTGAGATCCACTGTTGTCATTCCGTACTGCGGGTCTTCCGTTACCCCGCCTCGTGTCATATTGACCCATTTGCACCGAAACAAAGGGACCTTTAAACCACGTCGATAGTCAAGTTCCCATATGTCCTGTATATAACCATAATATGTTTCCTTTCCCGTCTTGGTTTCTGCATCAAAGCGGACACCACTGTTTTGGTTGGTGCTCTTCTTATCTTGGGCGATCGTGTAAAATGTATTACCATTTATCTCGTACCCTTTGAAAGTCATTATATTCGAAGATGGTAACTGGGACAGCAAGTACAGGTCATCTTCAATAGAGGTGTCATGCATGGTACGTGTCTGCAACCAGCTGGCGAAACTCCTGGTTTGTTCACGTGTAATCCAGTCATCAGACCGCTCCGGGTGTTTGGAGCGTAGCAAATTCTTGTGTTCATCCATATACGGAGCCACCAAGGCGGAATTCTGTAGAACTGTGTAGTGTGCTTCAGTGAGAGAATGTCCGTCCATACATATTATTTGTTCCCCTCCTAGCGTGCCTTTTCCATCCAGTCTGCCCTTATGCCGCGATTCAGGAACACCAATCGGCTTAAGGTCAGGAATAAAGTCAATACAAAACTCAATGACCTCCTCATTTTGATGGCCCTTGGAGATGCTTCCTTCTGGCCTAGCACGGTTATGAACATATTTCTTTAAGACTCCCATGAACCTCTCAAAGGGGAACATATTGTGTAGAAATACAGGACCCAAAACGTTAATCTCTTCGCATAGGTGAACTAGGACGTGCGTCATGATGTTGAAGAAGGATGGTGGGAACACCAACTCGAAACTGACAAGACATTGCACCAAATCATTCTGTAACCTTGGTATGATTTCTGGATCGATTACCTTCTGAGAGATTGCATTGAGAAATGCACATAGCTTCACAATGGCTAATCGAACGTTTTCCGGTAGAAGCCCCCTCAATGCAACCGGAAGCAGTTGCGTCATAATCACGTGGCAGTCATGAGACTTTAGGTTCTGGAACTTTTTCTCTGCCATGTTTATTATTCCCTTTATATTCGACGAGAAGCCAGACGGTACCTTAATACTGAGCAGGCATTCAAAGAAGATTTCCTTCTCTTCTTTGGTAAGAGCGTAGCTTGCATGACCCTGATGTATGCCGTCTTCTCCGTGCATACGTTGCTGGTCCTCCCGTGCCTCAGGTGTATCTTTTGTCTTCCCATACACGCCCAAGAAGCCAAGCAGGGTCACGCAAAGATTCTTCGTCACGTGCATCACGTCGATTGCGGAGCGGACCTCTAGGTCTTTCCAATATGGCAGGTCCCAAAATATAGATTTCTTCTTCCACATGGGTGCGCGTCCGTCAGCGTCCTTCGGAACAGGTTGTCCGCCAGGACCCTTTCCAAATATCACCTTCAAATCCTTGACCATATCATGTACATCAGCACCAGTACGGTGGCGAGGCTTCGTCCGGTGATCCGCCTCACCTTTGAAATGCTTGCCTTTCTTTCTTACGGGATGCCTGCTCGGAAGAAATCGACGATGTCCCAGGTACACATTCTTCTTACAACTATTCAAATATATACTGTCGGTATCATCCAAACAGTGCGTGCATCCGCGGTATCCCTTGTTTGTCTGTCCTGAAAGGTTACTGAGAGCAGGCCAATCATTGATGGTCACGAACAGCAACGCCTTTAGGTCAAATTCTTCCCCCATGTGCTCATCCCACGCACGTACACCTGTTCCATTCCACAGTTGTAAGAGTTCTTCAACTAATGGCCTTAGGTACACATCAATGTCGTTGCCGGGTTGCTTAGGGCCTTGGATGAGCACTGGCATCATAATGAACTTCCGCTTCATGCACAACCAAGGAGGAAGGTTATACAAACATAGAGTCACAGGCCAGGTGCTATGGTTGCTGCTCTGCTCCCCAAAAGGATTAATGCCATCTGCGCTTAGACCAAACCATACGCTCCTTGCGTCATCTGCAAACTCCTTCCCGTACTTTCTTTCGATTTTTCTCCACTGCGACCCGTCAGCGGGTACTCTCAACTTTCCGTCTTTCTTACGGTCTTCTCTGTGCCATCGCATCGCCTTGGCATGCTCTTTGTTTTGGAACAAACGTTTCAACCGTGGTATTATAGGAGAATACCACATCACCTTGGCAGGAATCTTCTTCCTGGGGCGCTCGCCCTCGACATCAGGCTCATCGCGGCTGATCTTATAGCGCAATGCACCACATACCGGGCAAGCGTTCAAATCCTCGTACTCACCGCGGTAGAGGATGCAATCATTAGGGCATGCATGTATCTTCTGCACCTCTAACCCTAGAGGGCAGACAGCCTTCTTTGCTTCGTACGTACTCTCGGGCAATTCGTTGTCCTTTGGAAGCATATCCTTTATCATTACCAGCAACTTTCCAAATCCCTTGTCAGATACACCATTCTCTGCCTTCCATTGCAGCAATTCCAGTGTGGTGCCCAGCTTTTTCTTGTCACCTACGCAATTCGGGTACAACAATTTTTTGTGATCCTCTAACATGCGCTGCAACTTCTTCTTCTCCAAATCACTTGCGCAGTTTCTCTTTGCATCGGCAATGGCCCGACCTAGATCATCAACGGGCTCATCTGATGCCTCTTCTTCAGCTTCTTCCCGCATTGCCGGCTCAGCTTCTTCCCGCATTACCGGCTCAGCTTCTTCCCCCATTGTTGTATCATCGTATTCAGGGAACCCATGGCCAGGATAGCTGTCGTCGTCCTCTTCTTCTTCATTGTCTTCCATCATAACCCCTCTTTCTCCGTGCTTGGTCCAAACATTATAGTGGGGCATGAAACCGGACTCAAACAGGTGGACGTGAATGGTTCTTGACGTAGAGTAATTGCGACCATTCTTACAGCCAGCACATGGACAAGGCATAAAACCATCCGCCCGCTTGTTTGCCTCAGCCGCAAGCAGAAAAGTATGCACGCCCTCAACGAACTGGGGAGAGCATCGGTCATCGTACATCCATTGCCGGCTCATCTTCATTACACAACACCGAATAGACCAAATTAATACAAGTTCATACATAAAGTTCATACAACACTTAAATGCAACAAACAAATAACTCTCTAGCTAAAGCATTTAAATGCAACAACAAATGCGATCAAGATCGCAACTAAGGTAACAATTGATCCAACAGCATAATGATACCAAGCCTCACTATCGATGGCATATTTTCTAATCTTTCTAATCTTCAAGCGCATTTTCTCCATCTTGATCTTGTGATCATCGACGACATCGGCAACATGCAACTCCAATTCCATCTTCTCCCCCTCAATTCTTTTCAATTTTTCTTTCAAGTACTCGTTTTCTCTTTCAACTAAATTTAACCTCTCGACAATAGGGTCGGTTGGAATTTCCGGTTCACATACCTCCTAGATAAAAATATCTATGTCAACTTGATGGGCATAATTTGTCATAAACACGAAATGCAACAAATAGTTTTAAAAGAGAATATACCACATCCGAATCATAACAAGGACGAGGGCCGACGGGGACGGATATCAAAACCATGGCACTATGTATAACAAACAACGTACGGGTAAGATAATTATTATACGAGTAACTATATATCCAAATCACACAAACATCAATTTTTTATATAAAATTTCATGAACAAGAGGCTCACCACAAGGTGGTGCCGGCGACGGGACGGTGCGGGCGATCGACGGTGGTTACGACGGAGATTTAGAAGGCACTAAGTAAACCACACCTACATATGCAAACTAAGTGTTATTTTTGACCTCAAATTGCATATAAATCAAATACTAGCACATATATATATTTCCTCCCAAATTACTAAACTCACAAATTAATAACTATATAAAGCACTGCAAGAGCTAATCTAGCAATGAGAGATGAAAGGACAAAGTTGCTAACCTTTGTGATCATTTGAATGGATGGGGGCCTTCAAATCTTGACAAATTTTGGGCAAAATGTGTGATGAGCTCGAGAGGAAGAGGGGAAGAACAGAGAGGAGAGGGGAAAGAGGAAGAACAGAGCGAGCTCGGGTGGACGAAGGGTTTATGTAGGACGACCTTTAGTACCGGTTCGTGCCAAGAACCGGTACTAAAGGTGCTGGAGGGGGCCCAGACTGACAACATCCTGCCACCACTCTCATTAGTACCAGTTCGTGGCACGAATCGGTGCTAAAGGTTAGCCACGAACCAGTACTAATGAGAGCGGCCCGGCTAGCCGTTGGAACCAGCACTAATGTATACATTTGTGCCGGCTCAAATACAAACCGGCACTAATGTGCTTCACGTTTGACCCTTTTTCTACTAGTGCAGGTCGCACTTTGTATCGTTCAAGTCTGGTACTACAAGTCCCTCCATTAAATGAACAACCACCCCCTTGTAAAAATTGTGAACAAGCCCACGACTAAAATTAGCAGAAATGTGGGTTGCCCCAACATGCATTATTATTTGTATTTTCTACTCCCTCAGTTCCTAAGTATAAGTCTTTTTTATTAGCCACACCTAAGACAAGAATTTTTTTATTAGCAGTGAACCCCACATGTCATAGACACAAAAATTGTGGCAAGATTCCCTTAGGCAAGCCAAAGTGTGTCTAACAATTTGAGCAACTCAGGTTAGGCAAGTGTGGCAAGTGTGGGAAAAATAATGTGGCAACATAAGACAAACATAGTCACAATCGAAACAGCCCCGTAATTTATTGTGACATGCATGAAAATTTGGTTAGTTAAATTTATAGTCAAAATTTGGCAAGGTGCATCAAATCAACACATGCAAATATCAAAAGGAAAGTCACGGCATGCATGCATGCGTTGTACTCCCTCCGTTTCCAAATATAAGTCTTTTTAGAGATTGCAACAAATGACTACATACGAAGCAGAATATGTCTACTCCTACATATGAAGTAGCCCATTTGAAATGTGTAAAAAGACTTATATCGAGTGCAGTGCTTTGATGTGTCGCGTCAACTCGTACAAGACCGAGAAATTTGATTACTACAACGCCCTCTCCCTCGCGGATTGAGCTCTGGTGCCTTAACTGCACCTGCCTTTGGCTGCATGACAGGAGGGCCAACCACCTGTTGGGCCCACCTGTCATAGACGCAAAGGCGGGAGCAGTAAGTAGAAGCTTTTGCTACACGCTATCCCTCCCGCACGAGGTGGATGGACATGCACGAGTGGATTCGATACTGTAGAAGTAGGAGTAACATCATTGTTCGTCTTCTCGAAGAGGCGAAGAGCCAAGCGCAACCCGAACGTGGCAGTTGCGAATGCTCGCGTGGTGCAGTTCCTTGGAGTACTAGCCAGGCTCTTGCATGAGACAAAATTGCTATTGTTTAACAATTAAACTCCATTATCCATTGGTTGATAGTCATCCTGCATAGGTCCACGCGCTTAGCACCGTTTCCTCCTGGGGTCACCAATGTTTATTTGCTAATTACTAGCATTGCATGCAATGAACTAGCCATTGCAAGTCATTAAAAGCATGCACACCTCTCACCCCTTATTGGTTGATATGTCAAGAAACAAGAAACAAGGTAGAAGTTAATGCACTGCGCCTAAGTGTTTTGGGACTATTTGGTTTTCGTAAGATGACTTACACACCTAGACGGAGGGAGTAGTATAGCCCTGTAAACCGGAAAGGAGTATTTGCCTTTCTAGAGATTTCAACAAGTGACTAGACTACACCGTGTGCAGTACTCCCTCCCTTCCGGTTTATAGGGCTCAAATCTCAAATCCCATGAACCAAGGCATTTTGCGATTGGAGGAATGTATCTCGTACTTTACAAAACTACCCTAATTAAACTCATGCATTAATTACGTAGTTCTCTTGTTTTACTCTCTGCCTTGGTCGCGATGCACAATATTGAGCACTCCTATATGACTAGCCGCTCTATCTACATGCGGGACATTTCAAAGCATCCGGGCCCGTGTGCCATCCACCAAATCACAACGAGGTGCTACAGTCGAGACTCACCTGTCACCCCCGTGTGGCCATCATGACCCGTCATATCACAAAACCCACACCTTTACCAGTAGTGGTAAGGTGGCCTCCAAGTTGGACTGGACGAAGCAACCATCATGTCACTGGAACGCTCGTTCAAGCCCTTTCTTCCCTTTCTTGAAGAAAACCTCACTCCAGGCTACTCACTTTTGCCATTTTTCTTCAGTACCGACGAAGGAAAGGTGGGCGAATGAGTTATGCTGCTATATTTTCATTCTAAGAATCTTCTTTTTGTGAAGCACCGACCGATTCGCACATCCTATTCTTTTCCTGTTTTCATTGCGATTGTGGTTTCCTTTCGATTGCTTTTTGTTTGTCAGTTCATTGATGGATCCTGGAGCACTAGGTAAAGAGTTGCCAGCGGACAACCCACTGGAGACAACAATCTCCAGGAAGCGAGCACCGACCAACGAGTTGACCATGTTGGCGGGCAAACCCATGGAGACGAAGAACTCCAAGAAACAAGCACTGGCCAAAGAGTTGAGGACGTTCGCGGACAAACTCCTTAAAGAAAGTTGGAAGAACAGCAAGGGCCCCACCGTGCCTACCCCAGGAACTCTGATTGCCACCTATGTGAGGCTCAAGACCGAGTTCGAGGAGGTAGTCGCCGTTGAGAAGCAGTATTCCCCTGGCAAGGTGATGGCCCCCATCAAGGACGAGGAGATGCCCCCGGAGGGATGAGATCCCCCGGTGAGCTGCAAAAGGTAAAAAATAATGGCTTATTACCATAGTTGTGGTTTTTGATTATTTGCAATGTGCTTGCTAATATGTTAGGGTTGCGCAGGTGCCGGTGGACGTCCTTGATGATTCCGATGTCGTGGCCCGTCCTATTGGCATCGCCCTGGAGATCGATTCCGATGCCGCTGTCCATCCTGTGGACATCACCCCAGAGATCGATTCCGATGCCGCGGTCAGTCCTGTGGACATCGCCCCAGAAATCGATTCCCATGCCGCTGTCCGTGCTGTGGTCATTGTCCGAGAGATGGATGACAAGAAATAGTTGGTCGCGCTAATCCTTCAGGGTAGTTTGCATTGCCCTGTGTTTAATTACCAGAACGATGCGTGTTATAAAACCATCTTAGGGCTAGTGCACTGTCTTGTGTGGGCGGATCTTGCTACTTTTGTTTGATAGTGAATCATGCGATGAATCATGCGAACCCTCTCCGAGTTATGGAAACAGATGTATCCTCACCAGCTTTTGATGTAATATATGGCATGCTTAGATGTAAGTTTGAACTGTTTATCATATCAGCATGGCTTGTTTGATGATTCTTGGTGTTAGTAGGCTAGCTACTGTGTGAGCTATAGTACTTGCAAAACACTCACCGAAGAGAAACGTTGGGGCTGATGAGCTCATGGTACGCTTATACTTATCCCTCGTCGATCGACCAATAGCCCTAGCTCCTAAAATTGCAGGCTTAGCGATCGATCAGACAATAGTCGACATACATTCAGGCCTCATTTGGTTCATAGGGTAGGAAAATCGTAGCAAAAGTACGGAGAACGTGCAACACAAAATCATAGCAGTGCAGAGATGTACTCCCTCCATTCCAAAATAGATGACCTAGGCGGGCTAGTTTGGCCTAGTGGGTTTCAGTGATATGACGTGGTACAGTGCCATCCAGTCTTCGCGTGTGGTAGCAATATTGCGGGTACAGTAAATTTTCTTGAAGAAGTGGAATTCAACGAAGTCATGATGGTTCCTTCGTCCGAACAACTTACAGTGGGAAAGGTTGGGCCTGCGATACGACCGGGGTAGACCAGGATAATTTTGTGCATGGCAGGTGGACCAGGATGGTCGACGTCCCACGTGTCGGCGAATGAAAGTATTCTTTCCGATATAGAGCACGAGCAACAATTATTCATTGTTTATTTTTGATGAAAGCTATTGTCTCCACTATTACGACGGAGGAGTGTGAAACACAGCAGCCCAGTGAACTTGGCATGTGCACCACTCCCTCCTTCCTCATGTAATGCCCAGGTTACAGCTTTTTCGCACTTTCTCTCTATCTATTTCCTCTCAAATGTTTTTTACCTTTCTTTTTTAAGACACAATTGTTTTTTATGCCTTTTTTAGAATTATTTTTTTATACCCAGGAGCACGTGTAGAGACGGGCTCTTGCAGAGCCCACTCCTTGACTTTGTCAATGCCTCTCTCTCTTCCACATAAGGAGTACTACTTGCTATGCATGCATGCGGCGGGCAGCTAGGGTCTTGAGGGGCCAGAGCGGTGAGAACGGGCTCCGGAAGCGGTCCGGACTCCAGCATGGCCCACCTCACATTATCACCATATATTTCTTGGAGTCCGTGCGCGGTGGGCGGGTGATCTCTTCTCCCTCCCCCGTTTCTCTCTTCTCAGCCGACACCCGCCGAGCGATTAGATTTCGGCTATCGACGGTTTATTCAATTACGGTCCCACATGTCAGTGAAATTGTAAGACAACGCGTGTCCCCTCTGGTGAGCGGCGTGCGAGCCGGACTGTCGGGGTTGTGACGCGTACGAGTCATAAGTGTGCCGCCTTTTCCTTTAGAACTTGCGAAGTGTAACATTTTCGCGCGATCGATCGATAGAAATCCAGAACAAAATGACTAGGGCGGTGCTTTCCTGCTTGTTAGGCGGGCCAGTTCAAGTGATATGACGTGCTACAGTGCCGTCCACTTGCTCCATTTTTATGTAAGCAAGAGTTTATACTCTTATGCGGGAGGAGTGCAAAACACCGCGGATCTGATTTTGATCAAGGGATAACTGTTCCCTGCCAAATAATGGAGGATTGTTAGCGATTATAGCATGATAGTTAGGGAATCTCCAGCGCCGGCCCACAAATTTACACCGGCATCTGTCCGAGGACACTGATGGATTCATCCGATGCTGCCAGCATACCTTTCGACAACTATATGAACTAACCGGACAAAATTCGTGCAAACAAAGCAAATTTCAAATTATCCGGATGAAATTCATTACATTTCAAAAACTTTTCCTACAAACTGGACGAAATTCATTACATATTTCGCATAAACCATACTAAAACCTACTGTAAACCTAATCTAAACGATCGCCGGTGCCCGACCACCATGTCCGACCACGAACCCGAGAAAGCCGGCCATTGCCTTTGCCTCCTCCTCATCCGCCTCGATAACCTCCTCCTCCGGAGCACAAGGTTCTGAAGATTTCCTCCCGCGGAGCACAAATTATTTGATCTGTATGAATGGTTACATTAGTGTAGAATATATCCAATTCCCATGTTTTTTTAGCTCTGCATTGTTCTTGTAAGTACATGCTGTCCTTTATCAGTGTACTTATAATGACAGGTAGTTGTTCATGTACCATCACTCTGCAGCTTATTTTCCTTTGCCCTCCATTTTCTACACATCAGATCTATATTTACTCTTACCATAAGGTTTACTGAAGAAGTTTAGCTGTGCATTGCTCTTGGCTGTACCTTTTACCTGTATTGCTGCACTTACATTTATAGCTACTTTGTTATGTAGCATCACTCTTCATCTTATCTTAAATATTCTCCATTTTTTCGTATATTATCACATCTATATTTACTCTTAACAAAATGTAGAATAAAAGGCAATGCTTTTGAAGAAGATTTTGTGGTAAACTTCTTGAATTGCCCCCCCCCCATCAGCATGAACAAGGCCTTTATAGAGCCTGTCTTCACCAATAATGTAAGTTTGCCCATCTCAAGCCTTCAAACTTTGTTGTATATATTTGGTTAGGCATGACTGCAATAGCTATTTATTTTTGGTGTTTGCATCAAATTGCTTGTTTAAAGTTTATTATGTAGTTCATAAACAAAAGTTTGTCCTTTCTCAATTTAAGTTTTCAGTTGTACAACCAAGTTCCTTCTTCATACCATGTAAATTAAACTATACAGAGCAAGTGATCTTCTTTTGCACTGCATGTATGCTTCTGTTCTTCATCTGTAATCCAGTGGTGTGGTGAACCTACCCACTACAACACAATGTCATATTCTGTAATGTCTTAACTATGAACAATGTCATACCATTCTACTATTATTTAAACCGTCTCTTTATTTGCCAATCTGAAATGGTATAAATTGACAGCACACTAACCATTGATACTTACGAGTTCTTGATCTGTAATCCAGTAGTGTCGTGAAGCTGCCAACTCCTTCACAATGTCAATTCCTGCCATGTCTTGACCTGAACAATACCATATTGTGTTAATGCAATTTTAAACCGTGTCACTTTATTCGTCAGTAAGAAATTTGATGAATTTTCAGCACTTATACTTTTATGTGCAAAACCTGTCATTTGTCTGCTTGTTTATCTTTCAGAGTGAGGAAGATATAAGTGTTGAACAAGCGCAGTCTCATCATCTAGCTCAGCTGCTTGCGCTGCAGCTCCCCAGCAGGGCTAACCTTTCTTGAACACTATTGAAGTGCTGTCGGTTTTGTATATTATTTTGTCGGCGTGTTTATTTGCACTGGTGGCGATCTTTGATGCCCAGTGTATGTAATCTGCTGTCTGCTTGTGCTTTATTATCATAGTGGCGAACTTTGATGCCCAGTGGATGTAATATGCCGTAATTTCTTTATTGTATAGTCTAGGTTTTTTCTTATTCACGATGCTGCAGTTATTTTACTATATATATATCCTGTCTTCGCAGTAAACCGGCCAAACCATAAAATTATGGTACATAATCGGGCCGTCATGCAATCACGATGTAGGTTGGGCCTGAAACGTGCCGAACAGCTCATGGGCCGGCAGCAGCTCGAAATGAACCCCGGCCCATGATTATGCGAATCAAATCACGGGCTTTTAACATGCCACAATTGTCTCGGTCCTTGTTTGGCCCAATCAGATATCGGCTACGAGCAGGCTGGATGCAAACCGGGCCGTAGTTAGGCCCAACTATATGACGGGCTTTTAACAGGCCGAAATTAATATAGGGCCGAAATGTTAAACGGGCCCTTAACAGGCCAAAACTAATATTAGGCCGAATTACTAAGTGGGCCTTTAGCAAGTGGGCCCAAAAGCATAGTGTCCAGTTGACGGGTCGAATCTGATATGGGCCATAATTGAGCCCAAAGCCTCTTAAAGGGTCGGACCTGATCTGGGCCGTAATTTGGCTTAGAACGTGGTAGGCTTTTAACGGGCCGGAGCTCATATGGGCCACTATTAGCCCCGGAGCGTGGCAGGCCATTAATGGACCGGATCAAATATGGGCCGACATTTGGCCCAAAACATGGCAGCCAGTTAATGGGCCGGCCTACTAGGGTCCTCAAAATCTTGTGGGCCTATAGCTGGGCCGGCCCATTAATGTCGGTGAAATCTCGTGGGCCTTTAGCTGGGCCGGCCCATTATGATCCGCAAGAATCTTGTGGGCCTTTACCTAGGCCGGCCCATTATGGCACACAAAAATCTTGTGGGCCTTTACCTGGGCCGGCCCATTATGGCCCGCAAAATCTTGTGGGCCTTTAGGTGGACCAGCCCATTATGGTCCGCAAAATCTCGTCGGCCTTTAGCTGGGCCGGCCCATTATGGTCCGGAAAATCTTGTGGGCCTTCAGTTGGGCCGGCCCATTTAAACTTGATGGGCCTGTCCACGTGTCAACATATCATAGGCGCGTCTCGCCCATTGGATGAGTGACACCTGTGCCAACACAGACCTGACACGTGTCTCCTCCAGCCAATGATGATTTTACACGTGGAAAATCCCTATTGGTCGGGGCTGTTAACGGGTTATCGGATCCAAAACCCGACCCGATAGCTTAACGACGTTCCGTTACGGTGGATGCCACGTGTCGGTCACCCTTGATGAAAGCACTTCTGTGACGCGCAATTTATCATCATGGAAGTGGACACTTCCGTGATGATAATTTTGGTAATGTCATGGAACACTTCTATGATAGCACAGGTATGACTATCTTGATTCTGTCATAAATTTGTCATGGATGTACATGCATGACAAAAAACGTGACCTACTGTGACAAACACGTATCATCACAGAAGTGTATTTTTTTTGTAGTGGAGGTTGACGAAGAAGCAGTGGCGACGACGGGGCCGGTGGACAGCAAGTCAGAGACTCCCCCGGTAGGGCCTGGCACCGGCAAGGCAAAGCTCCCGGCAGGATCTAACGCCACCGGGACTGGGCTCGCACGACCAAATGAGGTGGTGCAGAAGAAGAAGATGATGCAGCACCCGGTTTACTTTGTCAGCTCCCTCTTACAGGGGGCTAGGTCAAGGTACTCCGGTATGCAGAAATTGCTCTTCGGCCTCCTTATGGCCTCGAGGAAGCTGCGTCATTACTTCCAAGCCCACGAAATCACTGTCGTCACCCGCCTCCCATTGCAACGGATACTACATAACCCAGACACAACCGAAGGATTGTGGAGTGGGCCTTGGAATTGTCAAGCTTTGGGTTGAAGTTTAAAAGTACTTCAACAATCCAGAGTAGAGTCCTGACGGAGTTCATTGCAAAATGGACCTCAAGCCTGATGAAGAGATCCAGGAGACCACTCTCCCCGGCAAGTAAATAGCTCGTGACTGGATTATGTACTTTGGCGGAGCTTTCTCGCTGCAAGGCGCCGGTGCTGGTGTGCTGCTCGTCGCACCCACCGGAGAGCACCTCAAGTATGTAATCCAGATGCACTTTCCCTGGGAGATGTCCACCAACAACACTGCCGAATATGAGGGGTTGCTTGCCGGTCTCATGATCGCGGCAGACCTCGTAGTTAAAAAGCTCATCGTCCGGGGTGATTCACAGCTTGTCATCAGACAAGTCAACAAGGATTATTAGAGCCCGTTGATGGAGGCCTACATAGATGAGGTGAGGAAGCTGGAGGAGCACTTTGACGGTATACAAGCAGAGCACGTTCCCCGAGCGGAGAACGACATTGCTGACTACTTGTCAAAGTGCGCTGCATTCAAGCTACCTGTGGAAACAGGTACCTTTTTGCTTCGGTTGACTCAACCATCTGTCGAACCATCAACGAAGCAGAAAAAGCGGAGGAAATCAGGCCCCGGCAAGTACTTTCCCGCCGAGCCCCCAGGGGCCACCGGCAAAGGTGTTGCCGTGGACCCTGAGCCTGCCGAGGAGCGACCGACTCCGGCAGGCCGTCAAGCCCTGGCCGTAGAGACGACCGCTCCCATGGCAGAAGAGATGCCTTTGGTCCTTGCCGTCGAGCCCCAGGCTCCGGCATGGGCACATCATACCGTCTGATTCCTCCAAACAGGGGAACTTCCTGAGGAGCAGGAAGAAGCGGAAAAAGTAGCCCGCCAGTCTGCCTTGTACCAGTTCATCGATGACGTCTTGTACAAAAAAAGACCGAACGGTGTGAAATTGAAGTGCATCTCCCGGGAGGAAGAACTGGAGCTGTTGGCAGAGATAAATGAAGGCATATGTGGCTCCCACATAGGGTCAAGGGCCCTTGCCAGCAAGGCTTCTTCTGGCCCACCGCCCTCCAGGATGCGATGGCACTAGTAACCAGGTGTGAAGCATGCCAGTTCCATTCGAAGAAGCTTCACCAGCCAGCTCAAGCCTTCAAACAATCCCTCTCTCCTGGCCATTTTCGGTCTGGGGGCGTGACATACTGGGCCCCTTCCCCCATGCTATCGGGAGCTTTGAGTACTTGTACGTTGCAATCGACAAGTTCACAAAGTGGCCGGAGGTGGAAGCAGTGAGGAAGGTGACAGCACCGTCAGTCGTCAACAAGTTCTTCAAGGGACTAGTCTGCCGCTTTGGTGTGCCAAACAGAGTCATCACCGATAACGACACGCAGTTCACAAGCCACACCTTCATGCAATACATCCAAGACCTCGACAGCAAGGTCTGTTTTGCCTCCGTGGCACACCCATGGGGCAACGGCCAAGCGGAGAGGGCAAATGTTGAAGTGTTGCAGTCCTGAGGACAAAGACTTTTGACAGGCTGCAGAAGAGAGGAAGGCGCTGGATTGATGAGTTGCCGAACAAAAGTAGGGGTGCTCATTTTTTGACCCCTTTACTTGTGCACGGGCAATCAGAGCCGCGTACCACGGCCGCACGTAGCAGGGAAAAGGAGGGAAGCCAGAGAGAAGCCGAAGCACAAGACAACCAAGACAATGCCAAGGTCAGAGACACATGGAGCAAAGGGTCGAGGTGGACTCCCCCGGCAAGATCCTTGCCGGGGCGGCCCCGGCAAGAGCCTTGCCGGGGCAACTTGCCCGACGCCAACAGAGCGAGCCACCCTTGAGCCCACGGGTTCGGATCCAACCAACTACATTGGAACTAGGGCTCGGGAGGCACCTCCGTGGTGGCATGCAGATCTTTGTCAAGACCATAGATATGTGAGATCAGATGAGAACTAGAAGACGGCGACCCTCGGCGGGATACTTGCCGAGGAGATCCACAAGACCCCCGGCAAGCGCCTTGGGGACGACTGCAACGCCATGGCAAGACCCTTGCCGGGCCCCCGGCAGGCCCGCGTCGACCAAGACTCCATCACCATCCCCAAGTAGTTGCCAGCTCAACCAGATGGGCAGGCACCTGCGTGGCGACGGGCGGCCTCCATGCCAACTCAGCGAGCACCTACGTGGTAGCATGCAGATCTTCGTGAAGACCCTACCACCGCGCCACCTCAGCTGCCTGCCTACCTACATGGCGCCGCATGCATCGCTGGCCTGGGCGCATGTAGAAGCAAGGCGAGGCGGCAATGGATGGGACGGGCCTCGTTCCCGTCCCTGATAAAGCTAAGGGACACCTAAGCGACGCATTAAATGCGTCTTGTCCTGTAATACGCGCGATAAGCTCGCGCACTGTAGACCTTTCCACCTCCTGTGTGCCACTGTGGCAACCCCTTTTTTCCCTATAAATGGAGGCCCGAGGTGACCAAGAGGGAGATTCGGCTCTTTTTAACTATGCAACCACCATAGCTAGTTCGAGATCTCAAGAACTCTCTCAAATACACACCAAAGCAGGACTAGGGTATTACGCATCCTTGGCGAAAACAACAGTCCAGACGATCTCATGCCGAACACATCATTGGAGCATGAGAACCTCCACAAAAGGCTCGTCGCCACTTCAAGAAGTTTGAAGAAGCAGAAGCGGAAGCTCAAAACAGCGGAAGACGTACTTAGACTGAGATGGAACAAAGTACTCAAGACCGCAGATAAATACGGCGATAGTCACCAAGCAAAGAGCTACCCGTAGCGCAAGCTGTTGCCCGAATTCGACGAGGAGGCCGTAGAGCCCCCACAGTAAAAGAACAAAGAGGCCGCCCGGTTGCATAGACGACCACACGACAAGCAAAGAGCGGCAAGCGGCGCCGCACACAATCCGGCACACAATCCGGCACACGATCCACATAAGGATCCTCGTAAAAAGGATGGACCGGCCAGGTCCATCTACGGGCCAAGAAAGAAGGCTCCAGGGAGCAACACAATACATCGAGTGTTCGAAAGTGACGGTACACCTAAATACAGGGGCGCCGCACACCCCCTATGTTTCACCGATGAGGTACTGGATCATGAATTTCCAGCAGGATTCAAACCCGTAAACATAGAGGCATACGACGGAACAACATACCCCGGAGTCTGGATTGAGGATTATATCCTACACATACATATGGCTAGAGGAGACGATCTCCATGCCATAAAATACCTACCCCTCAAGCTCAAAGGGCCAACTTGGCAATTGCTCAAAAGCCTCCCAGAAAATACCATTGGAAGTTGGGAAGAGCTCGAGGATGCATTTCGAGCAAACTTTCAGGGGACTTATGTCCGCCCTCGGATGTAGACGATTTAAGTCACATAACTCAACAGTCCGGAGAGTCAGCCCGTAAATTCTGGAACAGGTTCCTCACCAAAAAGAACCAAATAGTCGACTGTCCGGACGCCGAAGCCTTAGCAGCTTTCAAACATAATGTCCGAGACGAATGGCTCGCCAGACACCTAGGCCAGGAAAAGCCAAGGAAAATGGCCGCGCTGACAAGCCTCATGACCCGCTTTTGCGCGGGGGAGGAGAACTGGCTGGCAAGACGCAGCACCAGCGACCCGAGTACATCCGAGGTCAGGGATGGAAATGGGAAACCACGGCGCAGAAAAGATCAGCGCTGGACTAAGGAAAATGGCCCAAAGAGCACGGCGATCAACGCCGGGTTCAAAAGCTCTCGGCCGAATAACAAAACACTGCCTCTTAAGGACAACAGTGATGAGCTATCCAACCTAAACAAAATCTTGGACAGGATATGTCAAATCCACAGTACCCCCGGGAAGCCTGCAAACCATACCCACAGAGATTGTTGGGTCTTCAAACAGTCCGGTCGACTTAACGCCGAACACAAGGGGCTCGACACACCAAGCAAAGACGATGACGAACCCCACAAGCAGAGCGCCGGAAAACAGAAGACTTTCCCACAAGAAGTCAAAAGAGTGAACTCACTTCATGTGATAACACGGAAAAATAGCACGACACCTACTAAAGTACGCGTCGCACGGTCCACCCCAGCGGAGTCCCGAAATTGGCTGTCAAAACCAATTACTTTCGACCATCAGGATTACTCCAGAAGTATTCGAAACGTAGGAGGGACCGCTTTGATATTGGATCCTATAATCGACGGACTATAGTTTACACAAGTCCTAATGGATGGTGGCAGTGATATAAACCTGCTATACCGGGACACAATCCACAGAATGGGGATAGACCCTATCAAAATTTGCCATAGCAGCACCTCCTTTAAAGGAGTGACGCCAGGCTCTTATGCCAATTGTACGGGCTCATTACTACTAGAAGTTGTGTTCGGTTCACCCGACAACTTCCATCGCGAAAAGCTAACCTTCCATATCGCCCCATTTAAAAGTAGCCATCAAGCACTATTGGGACGCGAAGCTTTTGCCCGCTTTAATGCTATACCGCATTACGCGTCTCTTACACTTAAAATGCCCGGTCCATGCGGTATCCTCTCATTAAAAGGTAACTTCAAGTGTTCTCGACCACGGAAGAACGTGAGACTGCCTTGACAGCCACACGCCTAATCCGGCCTTGCTGATCAAAGCCCCTAAAATAGTCCATTCAGACCCCGGACACGGTTAGGCGAGTCCGGCATAAATAAACAAGGGGCTTCCTAGCCGCATACCCCTTCACAAGGGGCTGCATGCATGAACAATGAGAGCCAATAAAGCTCAACTTCATTCATCTCTTAAATCATACTCTGTTTTAAATACATTTTTTTGCACGATCTTTCTTCAAACTAAGTTCTTCTCTTTTACAGATGAACAACGTGCTACACCCGTCCAGGATACAACACAACGGAGACACAGGCGCAGACGTGCAGTAGGGACCCGTTGCAAGGATTCTTTTCAGACTAAGACCCTGCGTAAACCTTTTTTACTGTCTCTTGTTGATACACATCCCCCGGTTTCTTACCATGACCGAGGAGGAGGCTGACGTTTTGGCATCGGCCGCATCAGAAGATTTCATGCGTACCTGGGCACTAAGGGCTTAGGGCATCATTCTGCCCATTTCCATAAAGACCGAATACCTTAGGGAGTGTTCGGCGTCTCGAGTTAGGCCTTATATGCATCAGCTCCGAATCATGTCTTTGGTCAAATGTTGGGTTTGCTCGGCTCCTGTGTTTTGCTGCCTTACATTCCGTATTATAGGCTAACGCGACACCAGGAGAACTACTGCGATTGTGCCCCAGTTCGGCCTGGCGAGCACCTCAGTAGAGAAAGCCGAAAACTGACTGTCATGATATAGCGAGAGACTGGTCAACCACTCGATCGACTACCAGAATGTCTAGAATTCCTCCGCTTTGACGAAGGACCGTTTCCCGGTCAGGCACACACGCGCCCCGAATTCGAAGAGCGCGGTGCCCCTAGGGGCTATATCGTAGCCCCACCTTCGAAATCCTATGGCTAAGTGAAAGTGATAAAGCATTATAGTCCGGTTGCCTAGTTTGCTACGCTATCACCTCCTTCACAGGACCAAGACGTTGTATTAAGTGTGAAAATGCGCTTTTTCGCAAACACCCCCGCACCATGTGCGTGGGGGCTGAAGCCGAAGACTGCCATCTTTCAGGTTATATATACATATACATTAACGGCCGCACAGGAGATATTTCAACACTTGAACGCACAAGTATAAAAAGCTCTTATATTATAAATATAGTTTTATTGTACATGTCATTTGAACATAACGTTTTTCGAGCACTGCGACTCTACTAAACGAGTGCCCCACAGGACTTCCTAAAAATAGTGCTCGGCGGGTAATCGGCTTCTGTCCGAATTCCGGGATGCAACGTCGGTGGCATCCATCTCTGCCCAGTATGTTTTGACACAGGCGAGAGCCATCCGTGCACCCTCTATGCATGCCGACCGCTTCATTGCCTTGATATGCGGCACCGCATCAAGGAATTGCTGCACTAAGCCAAAATAACTCTTCGGCTTGGGCCTTTCCGGCCACAGATGAGCCACGACATCCTTCATGGCAAGTCCGGACAACCTATTCAGCTCAGCCCACTCAGCCAACCGATCGGTTAACGGAAGTGGACGCTCCGGACTATGGAATTGAGTCCAAAAAAGCTCTTCCATTTCGTGATCCTTTTGGCTTCTGAAGTGCACAACTGCGTCCGCCGCACTCGCCGCCAAATTCAGATAAGGATCCTCCGCACCCCACAACTGGCCCAACTAAGCATACTTCGGATCCGTGAACTTCCTACACAGCAGAAAGGGCTTTCCAGCCGCAATGTCTCCGGCCTGACGCAGCTCCTCCTTTATGGCCCTCATTGCAGAACGGGCATCCTTGGCTTCAGTGGTGGCCTTCTTCAGGTCCTCTGGCCCCACTCGGTGTTCTCTTTCAAGAACCTCACAGCGGTCGGTAGCATCCTTCAGCTTCACGGCCATTCCGGCCATCTCCTCCCTGCTTCGGCAGTGAGCAGCCTTTTCGGCTTTTAGCTCTTCGGCTGCCTTCAAGGCAGCCGCATCACTCCTTCTGGCTTGCTCCTTGGCTCGAGCAAGCTCCGCCCGAAGGCCCTCCATAGCAGCGGCGCCATCTGAATCAAGCATACACGTTGTAAGGCGTGGGCATCAGCTCCCTTACCAGGTGACCGCGGAGAAACCACCCACCTTGTGACTCGTCAAGTCGCTTATTGACCAGCGCGATGTCCGCATCCGCAACGTCCAGTTGCCGCTTCAGTTCGGCAAATCTATCAGTCCGGCTGGCCACCGAACGCTCCGCCCCCTGAATAGGAACGACGACATATTAACACTGAGATTATGATCCTCGGCATGCCGTCACTTCTGACAACGTACCGAGTCTCAGGGGCTACTATCTATACAGGGCACACTCTACGTGCAAAAAGTGTCGAACGGTATGTCATTTTTCCGTACCTCAAACCCCGTCAGCAAACTTCTGACGGCCTCAAGTAACCCGCGCTCAGCGGATGAAATTCTTTCAATCACCGTACTCATTAATGTATGGTGATCTTCTGAGATAGATGCCCTCTCAAGCAGATCCTTCAGCTCCTCCGACCGCACACCAGTTGGTGCCGAACTCTTCGGCCCCGCCGGACTCGGGGAGACCCTCCGTGACGACACCTTAGGGTCGTCCGCCCCGCCTGACAGTGTGGTAGAGGGAGGCGTCTCGCTCTCCATCATCTCCGGATGAAGGTCCCCCGAAGATGAGCTCAGCTGAGAAGGGCGGAGATCCGAACTACAGGGTAAAAACTTCGGTTATCCTCAAAAATAAAAATAGGGATGTCTCTTATTACAAAACTCCCTTTTTCTACTTACGGCTCGCTGAAGGGCTGATTCCCTTAGGGAGACAGTGCGGCTGGGGCTTCTCCTAGCACAGGACCTTCCGGTGCAGATTTCTTCCCCCGCTTTGAGGCCTTAGCCTCCGAGTCTTCAGAAGCGGTCCTCTTCTCCCCCTGGAGGGAGGGATTCTCGATCATCCCCTTCTTGAGAGCCTCCTTAGCAGAGGCGGTAATTTTCCTGTTCTCCCCTTCACCCTCTTCCGAAGGCGCAACCCCCAACATCTTGACTAACACGGGATCCGACGTGGTCTCGGGGAGGGGGGCCGGACACCGTTTCAGTTTTGCTTTCGCTGTCCACTCCTGTTCAAGGGATAGCCAGTTAAAAGGCAAATCTATGATAAATAAACGGATGATATGTCTGGATACAGGACTACTTACTTGAGTATCCGGGCGATTGCAGCTTAGACCGGCATCCTCGGTCAAGACCGTACACATCTCTTGTGATCCGAAGAACAGTTTATACATCTCCACGGGTGTTGTACCCACGAAGTTTTGAAGAGCTCGCGGTCCCTCCGGATTAAATTCCCACAGGCGGAGGGGGTGGCGTTTGCAGGGCAGAAGGCGCCGAATCAGCATAACCTGTGCCACTACGATCAGATTGATCTCCCTTTCTTGGAGGTCTCGAATGCGGCCCTACAAAAGTGGCACGTCCTTGGACGGCCCCCAGTTAAGCCCTTTGTTGACCCACGATGCCAGTCGTTGTGGGGGGCCCGAGCGAAAGGCGGGTGGCGCCACCTGCCTGGTGCCCCTAGGAGCAGTGATGTAGAACCACTCCTGCTGCCACAAACTAAGCTCCTCTTGAAAGGAGCCCTCGGGCTATGGAGCATCGGCCCTCTTGCTTATAACTGCCCCTCCGCACTCTGCCAGTCGCTCCTCGATCATCTTCGGCTCCACGTCAAAGGTCTTGAGCCACAATCTGAAGTGAGGGGTAGTGCGGAGGAAGGCTTCGCAGACAACAATGAATGATGAGATATGGAGGATGGACTCCGGAGCCAAGTCATGGAATTCCAGCCCATAGTAAATCATGAGCCCCCTCACGAAGGGATCCATCGGGAAGCCTAAACCCCGAAGGAGGTGAGACACGAACACGACGCTCTCGCTAGGCTCGGGAGTGGGAATGACTTGCCCTTGGGCGGGCAACCTATGCGAAATCTTGTAGGTTAGGTACCTGGCGTCTCTCAGCTTTAGCACGTCCTCTTCCGTGATGGAAGAGGGCATCCACCGACCCTGAAGGTCGGAGCCGGACATTGTCGAAGGTCCGAAGCTCCCGAATCTGGAGCCTTGGGTATTGGAACTTGGGGCGAGGGGCGGATTCGATGGAGGATCGAAGAAAAGGATCAGGCCTTGGTCTCGTTATAAAGGGGTAGAAAATACCAAGAGCCGTCCCCGTGACCGTTTGGAACTCGCCTTCGATGGAGAAGACGTGGCAACGGGTGCGGTTGGGTTACCCACGTACGTATTGATGAGAATCCCGGACTAAGGGGACACGATCTCTGCTTCGACAAGACGTGCCAAGGAAACCGCTTCGCTAAACGCGCCGAGGTGGAATAATAAAAACGATTCGAGTAAAGGCTTGGTTGTGGTGTGACGTCACACCACAAAATATGTCAGCAGATTGAGTTTGTGTAAATATTATTCTATCTACGGTGGTATGTGGAATTTATTTTGCAGAGCCGGACACTATCCTGGCGTTCACAATCTTCTGCGAATTATTCGGAGGAGGAACCCGCCTTGCAATGCCGAAGACAATATGCGCGCCGGACTCATCATCATTGAAGCCTGGTTCAGGGGCTACTGAGGGAGTCCTGGACTAGGGGGTGTCCGGATAGCCGAACTATCATCATTGGCTGGACTCCAAGACTATGAAGATACAAGATTGAAGACTTCGCCCCGTGTCCGGATGGGACTTTCCTTGGCGTGGAAGGCAAGCTTGGCAATACGGATATGTAGATCTCCTACCATTGTAACCGACTCTGTGTAACCCTAGCCCTCTCCGGTGTCTATATAAACTGGAGGGTTTTAGTCCATAGGACGAACAACAATCATACCATAGGCTAGCTTCTAGGGTTTAGCCTCCTTGATCTCGTGGTAGATCCACACTTGTACTACCCATATCATCAATATCAATCAAGCAGGAGTAGGGTTTTACCTCCATCGAGAGGGCCCGAACCTGGGTAAAAACATTGTGTCCCTTATCTCCTGTTACCATCCGCCTAGACGCACTGTTTGGGACCCCCTACCCAAGATCCGCCAGTTTTGACACCGACAGCGGCCGAGGCCACAAGTCTTATGAATGCACAAACAAGCACACCATGATCCTCAACGATGATGGCACATATGACTCCATGAGTGATGAGGAGAAGGAATCCCTTGAGCAAGTGGCCATGCACCGGCGAGTGAATGAGGATGAAGATGATCAAGTCTTTTGCGACGAGGATTCGAGCCCCGCTCTTGTTGTCTCCAAGGTTTTGACTCTTCAACATCAACAAGAAGAAGACCAAAGATGCCATATCTTCCACACTAAGGCCAGCATCAATGGGAGGTCTGTCAAGGTCATCATCGATGGAGGTAGTTGCCACAACTTGGCAAGTGAAGAACTATGCTCCAAGCTTCAATTTGTCAAGATGAAGCACCCGCACCCATACAAAGTCCAATGTCTAAGTGACTCCGACACTATCCGAGTTGAGCATACGGTCCAAGTCTCCTTCAAAATTGGTGCATATGAGGACACTTTGGAGTGTGATGTCGTCCCAATGTCCGTTTGCCACCTCCTTCTTGGTCGACCATGGCAATTCGACCGTGGTGTCATCCTCAACGGGCGTACCAATCACTATAGCTTCAAGATGAAAGGGAAGGAGCATGTGCTATGACCTATGTCTCCTAGTCAAGTGATAGCCGACAAGCAAGCCACCCATTGTGGAAAGAAGAGTGAGAAAGTGATCCACCAAAAAGTGAGTGAGAGCCACAAGCCAAACTTGAGAGCCACTTCGCCTAGAGAGAAAAACCTAGTCCTATTTGCCACAAAAAGTGAGATGAGAGAAGTGTGTGAGAACCCAACGAGTGTTATGCACTTTGTCCTTGTGTGCAAGGATGGGGACCCAAAAACTAACACCTCTCACGAGCTACCTTTAGTGTTTCAATCTCATTTGCAGGAATTCCAAGATGTTTTCCTCGATGAGCTACCTCCGGGTCTATCTCCTCCACGAGGCATTGAGCATCGAATCGACCTCATCCCCAGAGCGCCCCTTCCAAAAAAAGCTCCATACCGCGTCAAACCCAAAGAAACTAAGGAGATCCAGCGGCCAGTACAACAACTAATCGACAACGGTCATGTACGTGTCGTTCCCGTTATACTTGTGCCTAAGCAAGATGGAAGTTTTCGCATGTGTTCCAATTGTAGACCTATAAATGCTATTACCGTTCGCTATAGGCATCCCATTCCTCGCCTAGATGATATGCTTGATGAACTTAGCGGTGCCGCCTTTTTCTCAAAAATTGATCTTAAAAGTGGCTATTATCAAATCCACATACAAGAGGGTGATGAATGGAAAACTACTTTCAAAACCAAATTTGGCTTGTACGAGTGGTTGGTCATGCCTATGGGTCTATCGGAAGCTCCCGGAACTTTCATGCGTCTTATGCATTTTGTGCTTCGACCTTATATTGGAGTCTTTGTTGTGGTTTACTTTGATGATATTCTTGTGTTTAGCAAATCCGTGAAAGAACATCTTAATCATGTTAAGGTTGTTTTGCAAATGCTTCGCAAGGAATGTCTTTATGCCAACTTGAAAAGGTGCACGTTTGGTGTTGACAAACTTGTTTTCTTGGGTTTTGTCGTTTCTTCCAAGGGTGTCCATGTTGATGAATCAAAAATTGAAGCTATGAAAACTTGTTCGCAACCCACCAATTTGCAACAAGTGCGTAGCTTTCTTGGTCTTGCGGGTTTTTATCATCGCTTTGTGAAAGACTTTAGCACTATTGCCGCTCCTTTGCATGCCTTGAGTAAGAAGAATGCACCTTTTGTTTGGGGATCTTTGCAATCCACCGCTTTTGATAAGCTCAAATCTTTGCTTACTCATGCTCCGATTCTTGATTTTCCCAACTTTGAGAAAACTTTTGAGGTTCATTGTGATGCAAGTGGTACCGGAATTGGCAGAGTTTTGATGCAAGAAAAACAAGCTATTGCTTATTTTAGTGAAAAACTCTCCAGTGGTCAACTCAACTATCCCATCTATGATAAAGAATTGTATGCTTTAGTGCATGTGCTACATGTTTGGGAACATTATCTTAGACCTCATGAGTTTGTCATCCATACCGATCATGAAACGCTTAAGTACTTAAAAGGTCAAACTAAGTTGAACATGTGTCATGCCAAATGGAGTGAATTTATTGAATCTTTCCCCTATGTGATCAAGTACATTAAGGGTAAGGAAAATGTAGTTGTGGATGCACTTTCACGCATATGCACGCTTGTCACTAAACTTGAGTTGAATGTTATTGGTTTTGAGCACATTAAAGACTTGTATGCTAATGATCCATCTTTTGCTACTCCTTACACAACAAAAAAAATACACTTACGTGATGATACGTGTTTGTCACAGTAGGTCGCGTTTTTGTCATGCATGTACATCCATGACGATTTTATGATAGAATCAAGATAGTCATACCTGTGCTGTCGTAGAAGTGTTCCATGACATTACCAAAATTATCATCACGGAAGTGTCCACTTCCATGACGATAAATCGCACGTCACAGAAGTGCTTTCGTCAAGGGTGACCGACACGTGGCATCCATCGTAACGGAACATCGTTAAGCTATCAGGTCGGATTTTGGATCCGATAACCCGTTAACAGCCCTAACCAATGGGAAATTTCCACGTGTAAAATTCTAATTGGCCGAAGGGAACATCTGTCAGCTCGTCAGTGGGCCAGATGTCTCCCGTCCATTGGAGGAGACATGCCTATGATAGGTCGACACGTGGCTGGGCCCAACAGAGGTCCATATAGGTTAAAAAGGTCGGCCCAGTCAAAGGCCCGTAGTACTTAATCAGGTACTAGTGGGCCAGCCCAATAACGGCCTGCTTAATAAAGGCCCATTTACGGCCCGAAACCAGATCTGGCCCGTTAATTGTTCGCCCAATATTTGCGCCCATTTACGGCCCGAAGCCAGATCTGGCCCGTTAATTATTCGCCCAATAATTGGGCCCATTTGCGGCCCGAAGCCAGATCTGGCCCGTTAATTGTTCGCCGAATATTTGGGCGCAACTCTAGCCCAGTGACTTTCGGCCTGTTAGAGGCCTGATGTAGACATGGGCCCATTTCAGCCCGGTGTGACTTTTGGCCTGCGAATGGCCCGTGCTGCCCATGGGCCATATATGGTCCGACTGTACATCGAGCCCACTAACGGCCCGTGCTAAAGGTGGCAACAGTTAAGCCCAACGTGACTTTGGGCCTGTTAAAGGCTTGTCACGTAATTCGGCCCGTTGATGCTTGTACTAAGCTTTCGGCCTCTTAAAGGCCCATGATATCAGTGGGCCAACTAAGGCCCGAGATATGTTTCGGCCTGGTAATGGCCCGTGAGCTAACTGGGCCCAAAAAGGCCCAGTCTACATTTCGGCCTGCTGAAGGCCCGTCGACGAGTAGTGAAAATTGAGGCCCAACATGCATTTTGGCCTGCTAAAGGCCCGTGGTTTCATCTCGGCCGTAACAGGCCAGTACAATATTCAGCCTATTAATGGCCCGACGCTACGTGGGCCAAACTAAGCGCTGGGTCGACAAAAGGCCCAACTAAAATATAAGCCGGTGTAAGTTTGGGCCTGGCGTAATGTGTGAAGGCCCCAATCATTCGGGCCCAAGAAAGACGCAGGCCGGCCCAATTGTGGCCCGCTAAAAACCAGGCCCGTTAGAGTCGAATATTTTGGCCCGGTCGACTACATCTGATTTTTTTTCAGATAGCGAATGATGGCAGTAACTAGTAGGAATTAAGAACAAACCTACTCTATACAATAAAGAAATTATGGCATAGTAACTAAGAATAAACCTACATTATAAAATAAAGGATTTAAGGTATATTACATCCACTGGGCATCGAAGTTCGCCACCAGTGATCATAAAGCGCAACGAAGAAGCATATTACAAAAATTGGGCACCATTGCAGCGTAACAAAATAATACTGAACCGAGACCACTTCCAAGACAGTTCAAGAAAGGGTAGCCTTGCAGGGGAACTGCTGCGCAAGCTGCTGAGCAAGGTTGTGAGACCGGCCTAGCATGTCGGTCATAGCTTCCAGGTGTAGCTGTTTAGCGATGAGGTTCTCATTGGTGTTCTCCGCAATATTTCTTAGAGATAGGACTTCAAGTCGAACTTGAGTTGCAGAATGCCTTTCTGCTAGAACTTGGGATTGAAGAAGTCGAACTAATTCAGACAACGAATTCTGTGAGCTTGTCTGACTGTTAGTCTCAAGTAACTTGAACACTGCATCAAGACAAGACTTTGGGGTTGTCTCGCTATCTTCAAGATGTTTTGCCTTCTATACTGCAATGTATGTTGGGTTTGTCTCACAGCCTTCAACAGACTCGTGCATGCCATCAGGCATATCACCCTGAAACAAAGCAGAGGGATGACAGGTTTTGCACGTGTACAAACAAAGATGATACATGTGCTGTCAATTCCATCCAATTTCAAATTAGAAAATAAAGAGTAAGTTCAAAATATCAATAGCATAATTTGGCATTGTTCATAATGCGGGGAGCTTCACCACACTACTGGATTACCATGTCAACATAACAAGCATAGATGAAGGGCAAAGAAAATCATTGTATCTATTTTGGATAATGTGCATGGTATGTTGTTCATATCATCAGCCACATCAGTAAGATAAAACAGGAGATGACAAGGTGCAAACGTGGGCTGCTTCACCACACACTGGATTATAGATCCACAAAAACAAGCATACATATAGGGAGTATTAAGTAATGTGCATGGTATGAATAAGGAATTTGGTTTTACAAGTATTAGAACTTACGGTTCTTGCGAACATGCATTTTGGTAGAAACAGAAAACTAAACAGTAGTAAACGATAGGGAGTATGAGCAAATTAAACAACAGTTGAGGATAAAGGCTTTAGAAGGACTGACTTACATTAACAGTTAACACCGGCTTTATAATGCCCTTATCCATGTCAAGGGAAGGATAACTCAAGAATTTCAGCACAGAATCTTCTTCATAAGCATTGCCTGTACTCTACATTTTGTAGAGAGTAATTATAGATATGATAATACTGGAAGGGATAGAGGATAATGAAGATAAGATGCAGATTGATGCTACATAATCAACTACCAATCCCTGGAAGTACAAGCATTACAGGACAAAATGTATTGACAAGAGCAATGGGCTACACTTCTGCACTGGCACTGTCCGTGTATTCTACTTGTTGGTAAGATTAAATATAGATCTGATCTTTTTTAGTAAATGGTGGGCGAGGGAGATAAGATGCAGAATGCTACAAAATAAACCAAACCCTCTTCCCATAATACAAGAGTGTTTTGAACACTGGTGTACTGTACAAAACGTTCTTATATTATGGGACAGAGGGAGTAGCTGTTAATGTAAGTACAGTGATAGACCACGTTCAGTCCTTACAAGAGGACTGCAGAGCTAAACCTCTTCAAAAGCATTGGGTTGATTCTAAATTTATGTAAGAGTCCATACAGATCTTATAATGTCCACCAAATGGACGATTACGAGGCTAACATTTGCAGTGATGCTACATAATCAAACAGCTATGAAAGTAAGTATGGTCATACAGGGCAAGAGGTACTCACAAGAGCAATGCAGTGTGCAGTATAGTTGCGAGATTCTATGGTCCCTTGAGAACGAATGTTCTTCTACTAACAGTTTTCGTACAAGTGAGACATTAAGGCAAATGCAGAAATGTAGTTCAAATTGTGATGTGATATCATAGACAGTACCTTACGCTACAGCCGAGACCAATGTGTAACAAGATTATTCCAGTCACCGTCGGATAAATGTAGCACCGGAGACTTTACAGAAATTTCGTTCAGAGGCTTGCCATGGAAGTGCGCTTGCCTCAGGTAGGAACGATACTTCATCAACGAGTGCTTGAGAAGCGCAACCAACCCTTGCTCGTCATCACAATCCAGTTTGCTCCTCACCTATTTAAAAGAATGAAATCTTGTGTCTTCTGTCAGCAGAAACATATGCAGTAATGACCATGAATAATATTAGTACATTACTTATGCGTAAGTTGCGGAGGAAGACTGGAAATTGTTTTGTGTCTACGGTATAATCTTTCCATGAAGGAAAGATGCGCACAAAGTTCCTGACAACAACATAAGCTTCGTCTTCTAAACTGGGAATAAATGGAACAGGGGTCCTATTTTCTGCAATTGGGGCTCTCTCTCTGGTTCAAAAAGGGATTTGACAACTGGATTTGGTGTACTCTTGCTGGAATGGGGGTTTTGCGTCATACAGTTGGTGCTATGTCAACTGGCATAATCATACTGTTTGCTGCAGTTGGGGTTTGCTGAGTTGGGGCATCAGAAATGACCTGTGTAGTAGGGCTAGAGTCTGCTAGAGTTGGGGTGCTTTGCGGGTCAGGTGATATTGCAACTACACCTAATGGGCTATTTGATTTATCAGGTGCCACTACCTTTTCCAAATACTTTGCTTGTGCTCCTCCACGATCAGCAATCGCCCTCTTCCTTTTGAACGTCTGATACACAAGAACAGCACTTGAATGTATAAATATGGTATGATGACAGATAGTATATGTACTGAAAATGGATAGGGAGGGCGTATTCACATACACGATCTGTAAACTAAGCTAATGGCAGTTCAACAAAGTAGAAGCAATGCAAAGCATCAGTTGCAAGATATGTGCGAGCAATGTAACCTTGGAAAGTTAGAGCAAGTACCTTGATGGGTGAATAAGATAGGGCATCTTCCTCTGACTCCTCCACTAGGGAGCTACATTGACTTAAGTCTCCCTCTAGCTCAGAATCACTGTTAGGATCATATTCTGAGCATGAATCTATAGGTGGAGAGCGTTTGCATTGCATTGCATCCAGACTTGATTTCAGTCCCTTAATGCCAAGTTTGACAGCCATGGCATTGTTCTGCTTTATTCTTTTCATGCGCACAAGCTCATAATCATTATGATGTTCATGAAAACATAAAAAGTAGTCAGATTATCTATGGACAAATTATCTATGGAATGCATTGCGGATTCAACTCGAAGAGTGTCTCCCTATAAACCCCTGCATATGCAAAGTTCACCCCCCCCCAACCGTGCTGACCAGACCACACACAGAAATACAAACCCCTTATGTCTCTATAACAGGCAGGCACACATTTCAAAACTGAAGTAGGAACATTAGAATCATATGAAATTCCTATTTGAACAAATAAACTAAGCAATTATGAGTGGCATAATGTTTGGCTTCAAGGGTGGAGTGTTGGTAGTGCGACACAAAGCAAGTAGGCAGATTGTATTCCATGTAAAAGATCGAAACCTACGCAAAAGCTAGAAATGACACTTTCTTTCTATACAATGCAGTGCTCGTTGCCCACACATGATGGAAGAGATCACATAGAGAAATACTATTCACTCATGTCTACGGTTTCAGTATTTAGAAACAGGGTGGTCCACCCTAAAAGAATATTGACAACAAATATGAAAAGGCCAGCATAGATGTAGTGAATCAATCATTTACTTGTGAGCTGCTACGTCTCGAGCTTGCGTTGGTTTTCCGTGAAGAGGAGAGGGTGATGCAGCAATAGTAGCGTAAGTATTTCCCTCAGTTTTTGAGAACCAAGGTGTCAATCCAGTAGGCGGCTCCTCAAAAGTCCCACGCACCTACACAAACAAACTGAGAACTCTCAACCAACGCAATAAAGGGGTTGTCAATCCCTTCATGGCCACTTGCGAAAGTGAGATCTAATAAAGATAGTAAGATAAGATAAATATATTTTTGGTATTTTATAATATAGATGCAAAAAGTAAAGATGCAAATAAAAGTAGATTGAAAGCAAATATGATAAGAGATAGACCCGGGGGGCATAGGTTTCACTAGTGGCTTCTCTCAAGATAGCATAAGTATTACGGTGGGTGAACAAATTACTGTCGAGCAATTGATAGAAAAGCGCATAGTTATGAGATCATCTAGGCATGACCATGTATATAGGCATCACGTCCATAACAAGTAGACCGACTCCTGCCTGCATCTACTACTATTACTCCACACATCGACCGACTCCTGCCTGCATCTAGAGTATTAAGTTCATAAGAACGGAGTAACGCCTTAAGCAAGATGACATGATGTAGAGGGATAAACTCAAGCAATATGATATAAACCCCATCTTGTTATCCTCGATGACAACAATACAATACATGCCTTGCAACCCTTTCTGTCACTGGGTAAGGACACCGCAAGATTGAATCCAAAGCTAAGCACTTCTCCCATGGCAAGAAAGATCAATCTAGTAGGCCAAACCAAACTGATAATTCGAAGAGACTTGCAAAGATAACTCAATCATACAAAAAAGAATTCAGAGAAGATTCAAATATTATTCATAGATAAACTTGATCGTAAACCCACAATTCATCGGATCTCGACAAACACACCGCAAAAAGAGTTTACATCGAATAGATCTCCACAAGAGAGGGGGAGAACATTGTATTGAGATCCGAAAAGAGAGAAGAAGCCATCTAGCTAATAACTATGGACCTGTAGGTCTGTGGTAAACTACTCACAACTCATCGGAGGGGCAAGGATGTTGATGTAGAGGCCCTCCATGGTCGATTCCGCCTCCGGCAGAACACCGGCGAAGGCTCCAAGATGGGATCTCGCGGATACAGAAGGTTACGGTGGTGGAAATTGTGTTTCATCCTCCTGCTGGATGTTTTCATGGTACGTAGGTATATACAGGAGGAAGAAGTACGTCGGTGGCCGCCTGAGGGGCCCACGAGACAGGGGGCGCACCCTATAGGGGGGCGCCCTCCTATCTCGTGGGAGCCTCGGCTGCTTCTTGACTTGCACTCCAAGTCCTCTGGATCACGTTCGTTCCAAAAATCACGCTCCCGGAGGTTTCATTCCGTTTGGACTCCGTTTGATATTCCTTTTCTTTGAAATACTAAAATAGGCAAAAACAGCAATATGGGTTGGGCCTCCGGTTAGTAGGTTAGTCCCAAAAATGATATAACTGTGTAAAATAAAGCCCATAAACATCCAAAAGGGGTAATATAATAGCATGGAACAATCAAAAATTATATATACGTTGGAGACGTATCAAGCATCCCCAAGCTTAATTCCTGCTCGTCCTCGAGTAGGTAAATGATAAAAAGGAAATATTTGATGTGGAATGCTACCTAGCATAATTTTCAATGTAATTTTCTTTATTGTGGCATGAATGTTCAGATCCAAATGATACAAAATAAAAGTTCATATTGACATAAGAAATAGTAATACTTCAAGCATACTAATCAAAGTAATCATGTCTTCTCAAAATAACATGGCTAAAGAAAGTTATCCCTACAAAATCATATGGTCTGGCTATTTCTCTATCTTCATCACACAAAGTATTTAATCATGCACAACCCCGATTACAAGCCAAGCAATTGTTTCATAGTTTAATAATTTCAAACTCTTTCAACTTTCACGCATTACATGAGCGTGAGCCATGGACATAGAACTATATGTGGGATAGAATGGTGGTTGTGGAGAAGACAAAAAAGGAGAAGATAGCCTCACATCAACTAGGCGTATCAACGGGCTATGGAGATGCCCATTAATAGATATCAATGTGAGTGAGTAGGGATTGCCATGCAACGGATGCACTAGAGCTATAAATATATGAAAGCTCAACAAAAGAAACTAAGTGGGTGTGCATCCAACTTGCTTGCTCACGAAGACCTAGGGCATTTTGAGGAAGCCCATCATTGGAATATACAAGCCAAGTTCTATAATGAAAAATTCCCACTAGTATATGAAAGTGACAACATATGAGACTCTCTATCATGAAGATCATGGTGCTACTTTGAAGCACAAGTGTGGAAAAAGAGATAGTAGCATTGTCCCTTCTCTCTTTTTCTCTCATTTTATTTTTTCCTTTTCTTTTTTTCTTCTTTTTTTTTCTTTGGCCTTCTTCTTTTTTTTGGTCCTTCTTCTTTTTTCTTTTTTCTTTCTTCTTTTTTTTCTTTTTGTAAAGTTCGAAGTCTCATCCCGACTTGTGGGGGAATCATAGTCTTCATCATCCTTTCCTCACTAGGACAATGCTCTAATAATGAAGATCATCACACTTTTATGGATTTACAACTCAAAGCTAGAACAAGGTATGACTCTATATGAATGCCTCTGGCGGTGTACCGGGATATGCAATGAATCAAGAGTGACATGTATGAAAATTATGAAGGTGTCCTTGCCACAAATACAATGTCAACTACATGATCATGCAAAGAGCAATATGACAAAAGTAATGCGTGTCATATGAACAGAACGACGGAAAGTTGCATGGCAATATATCTCGGAATGGCTATGGAAATGCCATAATAGGTAGGTATGGTGGCTGTTTTGAGGAAGGTATATGGTGGGTGTATGGTACCGGCGAAAGTTGCGCGGTACAAGAGAGGCTAGCAATGATGGAAGGGTGAAAGGGTGTGTATAATCCATGGACTCAACATTAGCATGCACTCATTGCAAAAATTTAGAAGTCATCAAAAACCAAAGCACTACATGCATGCTCCTAGGGGGATAGATTGGTAGGAAAAGACCATCGCTCGTCCCCGACCGCCACTCATAAGAAAGACACTCAATAAATAAAATTGTGCTCCAACTTCATCACAAAGCGGTTCACCTTACGTGCATGCTACGGGAATCACAAACTTCAACACAAGCATTCTTTAAATTCATAATCACCCAACTATCATGACTTTAATATCACTACCTCCATATCTCAAAACAATTATCAAGCATCAAATTGATCATAGCATCCAATTCACTTTCTATGATAGTTTTTATTATACCCAACTTGGATGCTCATCATTCTAGGACCAACTTTATGACCATAGCAAATACCATGCTGTTCTAAAACACTCTAAAAAACAATATAAGTGAAGCATGAGAGACTAGAAATTTCTTCAAAATTAAGACACCACCGTGCTCTAAAAGATATAAGTGAAGCACTAGAGCAAAAACTATCAAGCTCAAAAGATATAAGTGATGCACATAGAGTATTCTAGCAAATTCTAATCAAATAGGCTTCTCCCAAAAGGTGTGTACAGCAAGGACGATGATTGTGGTAAACTAAAAAGCAAAGACTAATATAATACATGACGCTCCAAGCAAAACACATATCATGTGGCGAATAAAAATATAGCTCCAAGTAAAGTTACCAATGAACGAGGGGATGCCTTCTCCCAAGAGGGGATGCCTTCCCGGGGCATCCCAAGGCTTAGGCTTTTGGCTATTCTTGAATATCTTGGGGTGCCATGGGCATCCCCAAGCTTAGGCTCTTGCCACCCTTTATTCCATAGTCCATCATAAAAGCTTTACCCAAAACTTGAAAACTTCACAACACAGAACTCAACAGGAAATCTTATAAGCTCCGTTAGTGAAAGAAAACAAAACCACCACATAAGGTACTGTAATGAACTCATTATTTATTTATTTTGGTGTTAAACCTAATGTATTCCAACTTCTCTATGGTTTATGAACTAATTTACTAGCCATAGATGCATTGAAATAAGCAAACAACACATGAAAAACAGAATCTGTCAAAAAAAGAACAGTTTGTAGCAATCTGTAACTAACGCAAACTTCTGGAACTCTAAAAATCCTACCAAAATAGGAAGTCCTGGAAAAAAATTTATTGATCAGCAGCAAAAAGAATCAACGCAAAATCACGTTTATGTGATTTAACAAAATTATATTCGTGCGTGCAAAGTTTCTGTTTTTCAGCAGAATCAAATCAACTATCATCATAGGTTATCCTATAGGTTCTACTTGGCACAAACACTAATTAAAAGATAGAAACACATCTAAACAGAAGGTAGATGCAAGATTTATTACTAAACAGGAGCAAAAACAAAAAACACAAAGAAAATTGGGTTGCCTCCCAACTAGCGCTATCGTTTAACGCCCCTAGCTAGCATAAAAGCGAAGATAGATCTAACGTAGTGCCATCTTTGGCACTAAATTCATAAGTAGCATCGCATGATAGATTCATAAGGTAATTTGACTTTCTTTCTTGGAAAGTGCTCCACGCCTTTCTTTAGTGGAAATTGGAATCTAATATTCCCTTCCTTCATATCAATAATCGCACCAATCGTTCTAAGGAAAGGTATACCAAGAATAATAGGCCAAGGAAGATTGCAATCTATATCAAGAACGATAAAATCTACAGGCACCAAATTTCTATTTGCAACAATGAGAACATCATTGATCCTTCCCATTGGTTTTTTAATAGTGGAATCCGCAAGGTGCAAATTTAAAGAGCAATCATCAAGATCATGGAAACCTAGAATATCACGTAAAGTTTTCGGTGGAAACACTAGCACCCAAATCACACAAAGCAAAACACTCATAATCTTTAATTCTAATCTTTATAGTAGGTTCCCACTCATCATTGAGTTTTCTAGGTATAGAAACTTCCATAAGTTTTTCATCATAAGATTGCATCAAGGCATCAACAATATGTTTGGTAAAAGCTTTGTTTTGACTATAAGCATGCGGAGAATTAACAACGGATTGCAACAAGGAAATACAACCTTTTAAAGAACAATTATCATAATCAAATTCCTTGAAATCCGAGATAGTAGGTTCAATATTATTTGAAGTTGAGGACTCTCCAATCTCACTTTTACCAAATTTAGCATCAAGATCTAAAGACTCCGAATTTTTGGGACGCCTTCTAGGCAAAGTTGATTCATCATTAGTCCCATAATCAAAATTCATATTGCAAAACATAGATCTAATAGGAGACGCATCAATAACTTTAATATCCACATCATTATTTTCATCTAACTTTTCTGGTTTAGCGGCCATCTTATTGACAAAGGTGGCTTGCTTATCAGAAATTTTGGCTATAGCATTTTCAAGCCGGGTAATTTGAGCATTAACACCATAAAATTCTTTATTCATATCATCAAGCTCTTTGTTCATAAAACCCAAAAAAACTTTTTGTTTCTTAAGCTCTTTTCTAAAGAAATTGTTATGCTCAAATTGCAAATTCATAAAGCTTCTAATATTTGATTCAATCTCATCCATCCTTCTGAGAAGGTGGTCAGGACCCTTAGGCGAAGCCATAAGGTCAAACAAGCACACAAGCACACAGAAAAAGGCAAGCGAAAGAGAGAGGAGGAGATTGGGAAAGAGAGGGCCAATAAAACGGCAAGGGTGAAGTGGGGAGAGGAAAACTAGAGGCAAATGGCAAATAATGTAAATGCGAGGGAGATGGGTTTGTGATGGGTACTTGGTATGTCTTGACTTGAGCGAAGACCTCCCCGGCAACGGCGCTAGAAATCCTTCTTGCTACGTCTTGAGCTTGTGTTGGTTTTCCTCGAAGAGGAGAGGGTGATGCAGCAATAGTAGCGTAAGTATTTCCCTCAGTTTTTGAGAACCAAGGTGTCAGTGTCAAAACCGGCGGATCTCGGGTAGGGGGTCCCGAACTGTGCGTCTAGGCGGATGGTAACAGGAGACAAGGAACACGATGTTTTTACCCAGGTTCGGGCCCTCTCGATGGAGGTAAAACCCTACTCCTGCTTGATTAATATTGATGATATGGGTAGTACAAGAGTAGATCTACCACGAGATCAGAGAGGCTAAACCCTAGAAGCTAGCCTATGGTATGATTGTTGTGCGTCCTATGGACTAAAACCCTCTGATTTATATAGGCACCGAACAGGGTTAGGGTTACACAGAGTTGGTTACAATGGTAGGAGATCTACATATCTGTATCGCCAAGCTTGCCTTCCATGCCAAGGAAAGTCCCATCCGAACACGGGACGAAGTCTTCAGTCTTGTATTTTCATAGTCCAGGAGTCCGGCCAAAGGTGATAGTTCGGCTATCCGGACACCCCCTAATCCAGGAAAGAGAATAATATTTACACAAACCCAATCTTCTGACGTATTTCGTGGCGTAACATCACACCACGGCCAAGCCTTTATTCGAATCGTTTTTACTGTCCCACCTCAGGGCGTTTAGCAAGGCAGTTTCCTTGGCACGTCTTATCAAAGCAGAGATCGTGTCCCCTTATTTCGGGATTCTCATCAATACGGGCGTGGGTAACCCAACCGCGCCATTGATTATGGCGCTTGGGACATAAGCGAGTTTTACCAGGCGGGTGCGGACGCATAGTTTCGTCTATTCATATAAGGGGATAAGAATCCACTTTTTCACACACGCCTTCTTCCTCCTTTGCTCATCCATTTCCGCGCACTCGAGCTCCAGCGCCCAAGTCCGCACATCTTGCCTCAACCTTCGCCAGCCATGTCCGAAGGGGGAGGCAAGTGGATGGTCTCCTCCGTCACGGAGGGGCACATCAAAAAGTTGCGGAAGGCCGGATACCTGTCCAGCGACATCGCGTATCGGCTCCCTGACAAGGGGCAGCTCATCCCCACCCCCAGGCCCCATGAGAGGGTGGTGTTCCTCACCCACTTCCTCCGCGGACTAGGTTTTCCACTTCACCCATTTGTCCGGGGACTCATGTTCTACTACGGCCTGGATTTCCACGATCTGTTCCTAAATTTCATCCTCAACATCTCGGCGTTCATTGTCGTATGCGAGGCCTTCCTCTACATCCAGCCCCACTTCGGCTTATGGCTGAAGACCTTCAATGTGAAGCCGAAGGTAGTGGGCGGCCGCCAAGCGGAGTGCGGAGGTGCCATGGTGGGCAGGATGCCCAACGTCTTATGGCTCGAGGGCTCGTTCGGGGAGACCATAAAGGGGTGGCAATCAGGGTGGTTCTACATCACCGAGCCGCGCGACCCTAAATGGGCAGCGGCCCCCGAATTTCGATCTGGCTTCCCTACACGGCTCACCTCTTGGAAAGAGATGGGCTTGACGTGGGGTAATTCGGAAGAGCTGACCGGACTTCAATCCTGCGTCCAAAGACTGGTGAACAAGAAGCTCAAGCTAGTCAACGTAGTCTAGGTCATGCTCATCCGCCGGATCCTCCTGTGCCAACAACGGGCCTTTAGCTTGTGGGAGTTTGATTTGGCACAGCACCAAACCTTGAGCAGACTCTTCGACACTATGTACGAAGATGCCTGGAAGGTGCTGTTCAAGGGCGTCGAGGCTCCCGCATCCGCTACCGAAGATCGCAGATACAGCTCGCAGCGCCAAGCCAGCGAGGTAAGCAACTTTACCCTTTACGGGACTCTTGTTTTCCATAGTTTGACTCTATGCGGGATCTAAACTCCCTTACCTTTGACAGGCCTGGCAAAGACGTCCGGGCAGGTTGACTATCCGGCTCCTTTACCAGAAGACCCAGTGGACGCCCGATTGACGGGGCTGCTGGTTCCGGCACCTCACGTGGTGACGGAGAAGAAGGCCAAGAAGAAGGCCACGGGAACTCAAAGGAGTTCCCGGGACCAGGTGTTGTCGGACTCATCGTCCGATGACTCCGAGGCGGAATCCTCCCGCGAAGACGAGGAGGAGGAAAAAGAGCCTCTCCCCCAGCGGGGGAGAGAAGAAAAGGAAGGCCGCCCCAACGGGGGAGGCCGAAGGGTCGAAGAAGGGAAGGACCCTCCCTCTGGACTACTCCACCAACGCCAACGACGGTGAGGAGGAGTGGTCACCGAGGACTAAGCCCCTGGCGACTTCGTAAGTGTCCGGATACCAGAATAACTCATGGCATTTCGTTTGTCGCATAGAATCTCCTAACGCCGAATATAACCCTGCAGCCCGCCCAAGGACGGGCTCGACACTTCAACGAACGGCTCCCTGGCTTCGTCGGACGTGAATAGCACTTCACTTCCGGCCGTCTCCTCTCCTTGCACTGCGGATGACTCCCAGGTGGGGTCCCAAAAGGGGCCCAGCTAGGAGAAGGAGGTCCCGGAGGTGCCGCAAAGTAACCTCCCGGACTTCGGGCACGAGGGGGATCAAACCCCGAAGGGTTCTGAGTCCGGCCCTGGGCCGGACTCCGCACCGGAACCTTCAGTGGTTCCGGAGTCCAGCAGGCGGCCCCTTCGTAGGAAGGGCGAGACTGCGACACCGGTGACCTCCGTCCAATCGGAGGCACCGGATAATTTGCTGGAGGCGCTTAACAGCGCCTCCATCGACGAGAAGCACCGCACTGTTATGAGTGTGGTGATCCAGAAAGTTCAGTCAGCCAAGAGCGGGCTGATGGAGGCATGTGCCAGCCTTCTAACAGGCTTTGAGGTATGTATTTAAGATATGTAAAAATATTACCACATAGACAGTAGCCCCTGATGCTCAGTTTGGTGTTCGGAAAGAAAAGCCGAACTGAGGATCTAAAAAGATGTACGCAGGAGTCTAACATAAGTATGTCAATATGGGAATGCAGGCTGCGCTGCTGACCTCTGCCGCACTGACTGCGGAGGTCAATGCATTGAAGCAGAGCCTCGAGCGGTCCGAGAATGAGCTCGGCCTTGCCAAAAAGCAGCTCGAGGACAAGGAAGGTAAATACCTTATGGAAGTATGTAAAGATGTGGTTGCAAAAAATAACAGGAATAACGTGAGAATTGCAGGGGCCACGAACGAGGTGGCGACCCTGAAGGAAGCGGTGTCCAAGGCCGAAAGCAATGCGGCCACGGAGCACACCGAGCGAGAGAAGTAGGAGGCGCGGGTGGCGGAGGTGCGGCAAGAGCTCCAGGCTCTCGTGGAAAAACACAAGAGTTTGGAGCGTGACTCAAAGACTCGAGAGTCCGAGCTCTCCTCGGCTCTTGAGAGCGCCAAGCCGCTAAGGCCGAAGCCCAAAAAGCCCTCCAGGAAATTGAGGCGATGAAGAAGATAGCGGCGGGTAAGGCATTCTTCATGCAAAGCAAGCACGTGAAAGTGAATTACTTGTTACTTACCCGAATCCGGAGCTCTCCAGGAGCATTCGCAGATCTGCCCCGCAGTGTGTCCGACGCTGCCGCATTCTACCGGGCCAAGGAGGGGAGCTCGACGGAGAAGGTGTTCTGGTCTCAGTATGCTGAGGCCGCACACCCGGTGCCCTTGAGCGACCAGCTGAAGCAGCTGGTCGAGCTCCGTAAGGTGGCCGAACAGGCCATGAAGGGCCTCATAGTTCGGCTGTGGCCTAAGGAAGCCATGCCTGGGAGCTACTTCGGGCTGGTGAGGCGGCTGGTGGACGCCTGTCCATGGATTGAAGTCGTCAAGCGCTCCGTCTGTATCGAAGGTGCCCGTAGGGCCCTTGCCCGTGCTAAAGTGCACTGGGGCAAGATGGACGCTGAGAAGCTTGTGACGGACGCTCCACCGCCGGGCAGGGAGTATCGCAAGCCCGAGATGTATTATGCGGGCGTCCTGAAGGGTGCCCGCCTTATAGCGGGTGAATGCTCCAAAGATGTAATTTTTGAGTAAACTCGCATTTGTTATCCTGTACGCTTGAAAACTTGTTCATATGCGCTAAGCAACGCTTGTGAATTTAAAATATTACCTTCTGTGCGGCCGTTTATTAAATTTGAGAGATGGCGAGTCGTCGGCTTCTGCCCCCATGCCACGAGTGCTGGGGTGTTCGGGATAAACTTGAGCGCTCTTTTTCCCATTCTTGGGTCCTTCGAGGGAGGCGCTCAACGCAATGAACAAGGCAACCGGACTATAATGCTTGAACACTCTCACTTAGCCATAGAATTCTATAATTTTAAATTTCGGCGAAGCCCCTAGTATTCGGAAGACCGAGTTTGGGGCGCTATCCACGCCTGGGTCAGGCAAAGCCGACTCCTCGCTCTAAGCGGCATAAGTCTTTAGGGACTCGAAAAACCTCTCGAACAGCGACCGGCTCTCGCCCTATCATGACGGTCAGTTTTAGCTTTCTCCACTAAGGTGCTTAACCCAGCTCAACCGGGGCACAATCGCAGTGGTTCTCCCGGCGCTACCTTAGCCGATATAACGGAACGTAAGGTACCAAAGCATGGGAGCCGGGCAAACCCAACTATTGACCCAAGACATGATTCGGAGCCGATGCATTAATGCTATAAGTTCGGGGTGCCGCACTTGTGAAAGTGTTCGGACTTATCACACCATATTTTGGGGTACTTAAGCCCCTGGTGTATTTGGCCGTACCAAAGCGTACGGATGCAACATGTCATCAGTGAACATGTATAGATAAAAAAAGGAATGCAATAATAGGCAAAAGCTATGCATTGTTTATTCAAAAAAGCTGCGGTAAAAGCAGAACGATACAAATAGTGTGATAAGCAAGGGACGGGACTATTTGACATGTCCCCCTCCAGGAGCGAGCTGCGGGATGATATGTAAAACAAGTATACTGCTCGTTATAGAGACCACCTGGACACTCGACGTAGCTTTCTGCTTCCCTTGCTGTTGCATCATGTGTTCGGCGATTCTACTGCCGGACAGGGCTTCTTGAGAAAGGAGTCCTGAAAGTAAGAGAAAAAAGAAGAATGACACAATTTGGAGCCCTGGTGCGGTTGAGCCGCATTCTGGGCCTGCCGTGGTCGTGCCCCTCCCCCTATGCCCATGGTATTTCCAGAGTGTAATTATGTACGTGCAGTACTGGTTTCGCAATTTCGTGAGGGCTGGGGTTGGGGCCGCATTGCTACGCGTGCTCGGAACGTGCCAGGCGGTCTTGTTGTTGGTTACTCCGGGCGCGCTTGACGGTGTCCGGACGTTTAATAGCCGGACTCGAGAATTGCCTTAAGAGGCTGCTTTGTACTTCTGCCGCGAGGACCGCCATATGCTCCTTCGTTCGGAGAGAGTGTTCGGTGTTTCCGTTGACCGTAATGACTCCTCGAGGGCCTGGCATCTTGAGCTTGAGGTATGCATAGTGCGGCACCGCATTGAACTTTGCAAATGCGGTTCGTCCGAGCAGTGCGTGATAGCCGCTGTGGAACGGGACTATGTCGATGATTAATTCCTCGCTTCGGAAGTTATCCGGTGATCCGAAGACCACTTCAAGTGTAACTGAGCCTGTACAGTTGGCCTCTACACCTGGTATGACGCCTTTGAAGGTCATCTTTGTGGGTTTAATCCTTGAGGGGTCTATGCCCATCTTGCGCACTATATCCTGATAAAGCAGGTTCAGGCTGCTGCCGCCGTCCATCAGGACTCTAGTGAGGTGAAATCCGTCAGCGTTTGGGTCTAGAAGCAATGCGGCAAATCCGCCATGGCGGATACTAGTGGGGTGGTCCCTTCGATCAAAAGTGTTCGGGCAGGAGGACCACGGATTGAACTTTGGGGCGACTGGCTCCATCGCATATACATCCCTTAGTGCACGCTTCTGCTCCCTTTTGGGTATGTGGGTTGCGTATATCATGTTCACCGTCCGCACTTGTGGGGGGAAGCCCTTCTGTCCTCTATTGTTTGGCGGCCGAGACTCCTCCTCGTCGTTGCTATGCGGCCCCTTGTCATTGTTTTCAGCATTTAACTTGCCTGCCTGCTTGAACACCCAAAAATCCCTGTTGGTGTGATTGGCTGGTTTTTCGGGGGTGCCGTGTATCTGGCATGAGCGATCGAGTATTCGGTCCAAATTGGACGGGCCCAGAGTATTTCTTTTGAATGGCTTTTTCCGCTGACCGGGTTTAGAGCCTCTGAATCCAGCATTGACTGTCGTATCTTCAGCATTATCGCCATTAATGTGGTGCTTCTGCTTGTTGTGACGCGACCTGCCGTTGTTGTCCTTGGTATCCGAATTACCAGGGCTCTTGGTCATGTTGCTACTACGAGCTAGCCAGCTGTCCTCTCCCGCGCAAAAGCGGGTCATGAGTGTTGTGAGGGCTGCCATGGATTTCGGCTTTTCCTGTCCTAGGTGCCGGGCAAGCCACTCGTCGCGGATGTTATGTTTGAAGGCTGCAAGGGCCTCTGCATCCGGACAGTCGACGATTTGATTTTTCTTGGTTAGGAATTGTGTCCAGAATTGTCTGGCCGATTCCTCTGGCTGCTGAATTATGTGGCTTAGGTCATCGGCGTCTGGTGGTCGCACGTAAGTGCCCTGGAAATTGTCGAGGAATGCGGCTTCCAGGTCCGAGCAAGCTGTTAAGCCAATGCCGAGGTGGTCCTTTAAGCTTGAGTGGGAGGTATTTGATGGTGTGTAGATCATCACCGCGGGCCATGTGGATATGAAGGAGGTAGTCCTCGATCCATACCGCAAGATCTGTTGTGCCATCGTATGATTCCATGTTTACGGGTTTGAAACCCTCAGGGATTTGATGATCCATCACTTCATCTGTGAAGCATAGTGGGTGTGCGGCGCCTCTGTATTGGGCTATATCACGACGCAGCTCAAATGAGCTTTGTCTACTGTGTTCGGCCCGGCCGGAATTGCCATGTCCGGTGTGACGGTTATCATCACGTATCGTGGGGCACCCACGCGATTCGTAGATCGATCTGGTTTGCTTTTCCTTGTCCTCCAATATATCCCGCAGGTCTGGCGCATTTCCCCGCGCCTTGGTATTTTTTGAGCGGCACCGGGGTGCGGCTTGAGTGAAGGGCCGAGAGGCCTCACTGTCGCGGCCACGAGGTGGTCGGTCGGCCGTATCATGCGCTGGTGATGTAAGTTTAGGTGCTTCCTCCTCTAATCGGGGTAGCAGCCTGCGTTTTGGGTAGCTCTTGGAGGGGCGTTCGAGTTCACACTCTTCGGCCGCGAGGACTTCGGTCCATCTGTTGGCTAGCAGGTCTTGGTCAGCTCTAAGTTGTTGCTTCTTTTTCTTGAGGCTGCTTGCCGTGGCCATAAGCCTGCGTTTGAAATGCTCTTGTTCGACGGGATCCTCAGGCACAACAAATTCGTCGTCGTCGAGGCTTGCCTCGTCTTCGGAGGGAGGCATGTAATTATCGTCCTCTACCTCTCTGTCTGCCGCTCTCTCATGAGGGCTGGCTTCTCCATCCTCCCGCACTGAATCCTGCTGGAGGGGGTTGTCTTTGGCACTGTCTAGGGTGTTATTATCTCCCATGCCGGAATCACCGTTTTTGCTGTGGCAGGATTTAGAGCGGCGCCGCTGATGCCGGCGCTTAGGCTGTTTCTTGGAGGGGTCATCCTCCACTGTTCCATCGCCATTCCCATCTTTCAGGGTGTCCACCATGTAAATGTCGTATGACGAGGTGGCCTTCCAGTGCCCTGTAGGCGCTGGTTCTTGGCCGTCTCCTGCATCGTCATCCATAGCATCGATTTCTTTGGAGTCGAACTCGAGCATGTCGGTTAAATCATCGACAGTGGCTACTAAGTGGGTGGTGGGTGGGCTTTGAATTTCTTCGTCGTCCGCATCCCAACCTTCCTGACCATAATCCGGCCAGGGCTCTCCTGATAAAGAGAGAGACTTTAGTGAACTCAGGATGTTGCCCAAGGGCGAGTGCTGAAAGATGTCCGCGGTAGTGAACTCCATGATCGGCGCCCAATCGGATTCGATTGGCAGGGGCGCGGAAGGTTCGGAGTCCGAAGAGGAGTCCGGCACCTTGGAGTCACGAGCTTCGCAAAGGACAGGGTTGGTGTTCGGCTTAATCGCCGTAGAGATAGCAGCCCCCGAGGCGGTGTCCAGCCACCCGTCCTCGATCGGCGCAGTCGGCTCCGAGCTAAGGGTCGGAGCGGACACTGTTGCGGCCTCCAGGGCACTGTCCGGCGGCAGAGCTAGATCATGCCCATCGTGACAGTGCGGCGCGCTCGGCTGTGGCTCAAACCCGTCGATGATCAAGTCTCCGCGGACGTCGGCCGTGTAGTTCAAACTTCCAAATCTGACCTGATGGCCAGGGGCGTAGCTTTCAATCTGCTCCAGATGGCCAAGCAGTGCAAAGCCGCCGAATACGAAGATCTGTCCGGGAAGAAAAGTCTCACCCTGGATCGCATCGTTGTTGATGATCGGAGGAGCCATCAGGCCTAAAGATGATGACACAAAGGAAGTCTCAATGAAAGCACCAATGTCGGTGTCAAAACCGGCGGATCTCGGGTAGGGGGTCCCGAACTGTGCGTCTAGGCGGATGGTAACAGGAGACAAGGGACACGATGTTTTTACCCAGGTTTGGGCCCTCTCGATGGAGGTAAAACCCTACTCCTGCTTGATTAATATTGATGATATGGGTAGTACAAGAGTAGATCTACCACGAGATCAGAGAGGCTAAACCCTAGAAGCTAGCCTATGGTATGATTGTTGTGCGTCCTATGGACTAAAACCCTCCTGTTTATATAGGTACCGAAGAGGGTTAGGGTTACACAGAGTCGGTTACAATGGTAGGAGATCACATATCCGTATCGCCAAGCTTGCCTTCCATGCCAAGGGAAGTCCCATCCGGACACGGGACGAAGTCTTCAATCTTGTATTTTCATAGTCCAGGAGTCCGGCCAAAGGTGATAGTTCGGCTATCCGGATACCCCCTAATCCAGGACTCCCTCACAAGGTATCAATCCAGTAGGAGGCTCCTCAAAAGTCCCACGCACCTACACAAACAAACTGAGAACTCGCAACCAACATAATAAAGGGGTTGTCAATCCGTTCATGGCCACTTGCGAAAGTGAGATCTAATAAAGATAGTAAGATAAGATAAATATATTTTTGGTATTTTATAATATAGATGCAAAAAGTAAAGATGCAAATAAAAGTAGATTGAAAGCAAATATGATAAGAGATAGACCCGGGGGCCATAGGTTTCACTAGTGGCTTCTCTCAAGATAGCACAAGTATTAAGGTGGGTGAACAAATTACTGTCGAGCAATTGATGGAAAAGCGCATAGTTATGAGATTATCTAGGCATGATCATGTATATAGGCATCACGTCCATAATAAGTAGACCGACTCCTGCCTGCATCTACTACTATTACTCCACACATCGACCGACTCTTGCCTGCATCTAGAGTATTAAGTTCATAAGAACAGAGTAACGCCTTAAGCAAGATGACATGATGTAGAGGGATAAACTCAAGCAATATGATATAAACCCCATCTTGTTATCCTCGATAGCAACAATACAATACGTGCCTTGCAACCCTTTCTATCACTGGGTAAGGACACCGCAAGATTGAAACCAAAGCTAAGCACTTCTCCCATGGCAAGAAGATCAATCTAGTAGGCCAAACCAAACTGATAATTCGAAGAGACTTGCAAAGATAACTCAATCATACATAAAAGAATTTAGAGAAGATTCAAATATTATTCATAGATAAACTTGATCATAAACCCACAATTCATCGGATCTCGACAAACACACCGCAAAAAGAGTTTACATCGAATAGATCTCCACAAGAGAGTGGGAGAACATTGTATTGAGATCCAAAAAGAGAGAAGCCATCTAGCTAATAACTATGGACCCGTAGGTCTGTGGTAAACTACTCACAACTCATCGGAGGGGCAAGGATGTTGATGTAGAGGCCCTCCGTGGTCGATTCCCCCTCCGGCAGAACGTCGGCGAAGGCTCCAAGATGGGATCTCGCGGATACAGAAGGTTACGGTGGTGGAAATTGTGTTTCGTCCTCCTGCTGGATGTTTTCGGGGTACGTAGGTATATATAGGAGGAAGAAGTACGTCGGTGGCCGCCCGAGGGGCCCACGAGACAGGGGGCGCGCCCTCCTATCTCGTGGGAGCCTCGGCTGCTTCTTGACTTGCACTCCAAGTCCTCTGGATCACGTTCGTTCCAAAAATCACGCTCCCGAAGGTTTCATTCCGTTTGGACTCCATTTGATATTCCTTTTCTTCGAAATACTGAAATAGGCAAAAAAACAGCAATATGGGCTGGGCCTCCGGTTAGTCGGTTAGTCCCAAAAATGATATAAATGTGTAAATAAAGCCCATAAACATCCAAAAGGGGTAATATAATAGCATGGAACAATCAAAAATTATAGATATGTTGGAGACGTATCATGAGCTTACTAGGACAAGTATGCAGAATTGTAACTACAGTAAGAGACCGTCCAAAATCTGAATGAAGAAGTTTGTCTAGCACTTATTGTTTGCAACTAATGGACGTGAATAATTGGATATTATATCGAATGAGTAAGAAAGACAGGTAAAATTGTCAACAAACCTGGCTTGCAGTAGTAATCTGGGTCAATGTCACTACGACCAACAATCCAAAATGACTAGAGTCTGTTCCGAGGGCCGGAATTTTGAAAACCCTGTGAACTTTAGAGGTACTAAAGATTACCGAAATACATCTGAACCATTAAGTGTAGGTAGCACTAAGCACACAACAAACCCTAATGGAAGTCCTGCCTAATGAGTAATGAATCAATTAGAAAATGGGTGATGAGTAGTGGCTGCTAAGTGTTGAGGACGTATCTCAGGATAAATAGGGTTGGCTTGGTGGGTGCTGCACGCCTGAGCCCTGAACGGACTGGGAAGGTAGGCACGGCGGTGTGCCAGGGCAGCGGTGACGCTGTTGGGCGAGCGGCTCCTGGCCTCCTGTTAGTCCGACGTCTCCTCCTAGAGTCATGCCGTCCGGGGAGGGCAAGTCGCCGGTGAGGCAGGCGGCTGGGGCCGAGTAGAGATCGGAAGCGTGTAGCAGAACAGTGGGGAATCGGGGCCTGGGACAACCCAAAATCCCAGGGTGGGCCGGCCCACCGTGGGCACCCTGTAGAGATACACACCCGAGCGGCGAACATGCATTTTTGAAACTAATTTAAGAACATTTAGCTGACCAATTAAACAACTCTGTTTTAATAATACCAGATTCGTATTTGAACAACTAAGCTTGTTTAGCTTGATGGGTGGAGTAGTGTTATTATGACACGAAGCACGTATTCTGATCGTATAGTGATCATAAAAGGGGGAAACTCTAAGCATATTTTTTAGCAAAAGAGGCTTTCCCCTCCGATTTCTATTAAAGAAACCACCACAGAACTAACATGATCAACTAAACCCTAAGCATGATCAATTAAACCGTATTATGGCTGTGGCATGGTAGATTTGAAGCTGTAAATCGGAGAAATGACATTTAGCATCCATTGTTTGCTTCGAACTAAGAACTACTCCCTACATCCCATAATATAACAACGTTTTTGACACTAGTGTAGTGTCAAAAACGTTCTTATATTATGGGACGGAGGGAGTAAATTCTAAGAGCTGAAAAGAAAGTAGAGTAACCAAGTTAAGATCTATTTTCTGGTTGAGATCAAAAGGTTGAGGAGATAGGAAGTACCACCTCTCTTGCGGTGCCGTGTAGGCATCGGGGGTGCGATGGCTGTCGGTGGCGTTGAAGTAGATCTGCGATGGTAGACGGGTGCATCGGGGGATAAGTCCCATTGCAGTGGAAGAGAAGGTCGTTTGAGCGGCCCCGGCAAAGAGGACGACAGCGCCGATGAAGCAAGAGGACGTGATGCAAGGCTATTGGTCCGTCGCCGTGGATGAGAAACATCCATCTCTAGCAGTGGACGACGCAGTCTTGGTAGGCGCTCCGGCATGGTGGAGGACGGTGGCGATGGATGTGGTGGAGGACGGTGGCGATGGATGGGGTGGCAGACGGAGGCTGGTGTGTGGATGGGGTGTTCTAGCGCGGACGGTGTATGAATGGGAAAATGGAGGGAGAGGTATGAGGAACCATGTTTTTGGGACGCGCCTGTCTGAAATATGGGAAAGTTACGAACTTAGCCCCCGTTTAAAATTTGCATGTCTCGTCGGTTGGGGATAGGACGGTAATCTCGCATCTCGCCAATATTTACCCGGAGCAATTTTGGGCGAGGAGAGGGTGGTTTGCTCCCATGGTTGGCTCCCATGGTGTATGAACGGGGCTGACAGGTAGGGCGGTTGTGTGACGTCTGAGTGAAGTTACAAACCTGCCCCTATTGAAAATATTTGCCTACATCGATTTCGGTCGAGTCGAGTTTGTTTTGCCGCCCACTGTGTATGAATGGGGAATGGAGGGAGAAACAGAGGTCTTTCGGACGAGCTTGAATCAAATGTGTTTTCCGCCCATGTTTGACGCCCACCATGTTGGAATGGGCTCAGAGGCGGTCGTTTCATGTCTAATTGAAGTTACTGACCTACCCCTATTTAGAGCAGTGGAAGTCGGGTCGATGGATTGTCCATGTAATGGGTAGACAGTAATTTCCATCTCCCAAACACTTGGCTTCGGGCAGCCAACGTGGGAGTGGACATTTTGCCGCTTCTTTCGAATTTTGGGACAATAAGCATCCACGTTTACCCTGGCAACTAAATTCGAATCCATTTTCTATTCCTATATGAATCTTTATAAACCATTTTATGTGTTTTTATATATCTCCAAAAGGACGACAAAGACGTATTCCACTGTCATATATGAATATGGTTTACAAATGCCGATACTCAAATTCAGAAGCTAGAATCCAGTTTAAGGTGAATTCGAATATTTGGAACACTTCATGTCCAACTCAAATGTCACAGGCAGCATAATGTGTACTCCCATTTAGATATGTACACAAGCGAAGTATCAAGATTCAAAAACCGAGTCAATCAACCAAGAATGTACGGAACTAACAGACATATAAACACTTATAGAGTATATGGATCAATAATATCAACTAACATACATAAGCCAGGCCGCTGTACTTTTTTTTGGCTACAATAGCATCCTTTATTTAGCCGGCATCTGGCCCTTTCCGACGCATGCCGCTTATGGTCCATCTATACTACTACTATTGTTGAATGCACATTCAACCCGATTGGCAAATTTGTAGGTCTGGCACAACAATCCAAATGAAATGTCTCTAAGTCTTATCAATTAATACAGACTTGTGATCAAATAAAATTACAAACCAAAAAACAAAAAAACAATTATTACATGATCTCTAAAACAAATGGTTTGATTGATTACATGAACAGACAACACAAAGGTTACTCAACGATGGAAAGAACATTTCACCTATTATTTACCAAGTAGGAATTTAATTTCCTTTTTTCCTTCAGGACCTTAACAATCTGGTCAGTCTCAGCTTGCTTCGTTTTGAAATCCACCAAATATTTAATGGTTGTCTTGATTACTGCTTGTGACTGTGTTGTTTGCTTCCCCAACATGTCAACTTCATCTCTAAGTGCAGAAACAGGATCTCTTTCTGCCACTAGTTTAGCCTCTAGAGCATCAGCAGTTGGCAATTCATAATGCACGATTGGGCCGGTGCCACTGCTATGGGATGATGCAACGTCCATGGGGACCTCGCTCTTTGATCTTGGGCTAACCTGTTTTGTCATTAAAGTTCCGATTGGATTCAGAAAAGTTGAATTAGCAAAACATCTCAACTGGGAGTTATAACAGCAAACCAGTTAAACAAACAAGGAATTAAAGAGTTTCAATTAGATGCTGAAAAGTAGTTATTAACATCATTGTAACCCGCTGTTGCAGCAGCAAAGCAGTTAAACAAACAAGTAGATATTTAAGTTAAGGTAAACAGGTAATTCTTAACAGTAAGTATCAAACACATAGATAGGCGCAGTCTACAATATGATTAACAGGCTGTGGCATTATGTAATCAGTAGCTAACTAAATTAAGCCAAGCAGCGTAATTGAACAATTTTGCAATAAGTGGCTAACTAAAATTCCGAGAAGCAGGTAACTGAACTAATGCTAGTTCTTTGTACAGGCACACTGCAACTTATTTTTCGCTTACAAGGTTGTACGAAGGAGTCCATGGCATCAATTGCTTGGATACGCAGTCCCAATACTTCTTTCTTCCCACACTGCATTGGTAAGTCGAATGGTTAATCTAGTAAGATGGTGTGTCCTTGATATGTTATATGAGGACGTGTAGTCAGACTAGTTGTAGCCACACACATCACACTAGCTTTTACTGTATATTTCATGCGATTACTTTTGGCATATCGAGATCTAAGCAATCTATAATAGGATGAAAAGACTGGCATCCCTCACATTATTGGCAAACTCAGTTCATAGAAACAAGCAATTCAACCATTCTGTGGGTAAATCAAAAGTGCCACTGGTATATTTTTCACTATCCAATCATACACGCAAAAAGGGGCGACACCACCATAGGGGCTGGTATGGGCGGCCGCCTCAGGTGGCTGGAAAGTGTGCACCTAGTTTGAGTCATCCAGGTTGGCCCATGCTAGTTTTGTTCATCCCAACGCACGAGCAGGCAATGTAAAAAATGTAGAAAAATGTTTCAATTTGGATGGGCCAATAAGATAAGTGCAAGGCAGGCCCTATAGCAGGCTCGCGGCCCAAACGAGCGCCTCCCATATCGACCGACAGCAGGAAAAATCCCAATTCATTCGCTCCAGCCTCCAGTCTCGTTTGCTCCTAACCTAGCCGCCGCCGGACAGACCGACACAGCACTTCCTCGCACCCTTGTTGGAGGGTGGTCGCCGGGCTTCAAGCGAACGGAAGGACAAGAAGATGAAGATCCAACCCTAGGTGTAGCCTGCGTGGGAGGCATCGGTGGCAGCACAGGCATGGCATCGAGCTTGCACAAAACGGACAGTCGCAGCTTGCAACAGTAGCATGTGCAACGAGCAGGTACATCACATCCCTGATTATATATAATTCAACTCTTCAATTTCTGGCCAATAGTTAAACCTTACGGTGTTATAAAACTGCTTGTATGTAGGGAATCTATGAGAAAATGAAACCAATTTCTACTTATTTTATAACTCCCCCAATCAATACTAAACAGACTGAATCTGATGTATCTAATCAAGTTTCCGGTGCAAACATACAAGCTCATGTTGTTCTTGAGCCTGAAGTGTCTAATGAATAGACTGCTAATGAAGGATTTTATGCAAACATTTTACATGCTCCTGGTGATGAACATATAGTGTCTAATGAGGGATCTAATGCAAGCATTTTGCAAGCTCATTGAAGGATTTAGTGTCTAATGATGATCTACTATGTTGATAAAGATAGAGATTCGCAGGCATTGACGACAAGCAAATTATAGTGCATTTTCATAGCTTGAGGAAACATCGAGGCCATCTACCAGAAAGTCCCCGTATCATGACAACGTAGCATAAATACTTTTCTAATCTGTTGTTTGAAACTATTGGCGTACTTGTGCAGGATAGATATATTGATATGCAGTTTGTGCGCTGGTTATAGGTGCAATTACACTTCGATATTTTTAGCCAGAGAACGAATAATTCAAGCAGGTACAGACCATGTTTGTAGTCCTTGTACACCATGTTGCATTTTGTGTTTTTTGGTGCTTGCATCATTTAGTGTTTATAATCTGAACTACTTTGGATCATTAGCTGGTTTTCAAAGTGCATGTAGCTTCACATTTCTCAAGTTATGTTGATTCCCGGATTGCAAGTGCCTTCGTATTTTTTAAGTTAAATTTTCGCCCCTAGTAACTTGAATTCGTGGATCCGCCACTGCACACAAATCATACACGAATGTCAGTACGAATTAAATGAAATGCAGGGACTTACACTAGCTCGTTGTACAGGCTCACTGGAGCTCTGCTTGCGCTTGGGATGTTCCATGTACAAGTCCTTGTTACCACTTGCTTGGATGTGCAGGCCTTGTGCTCCTTGCATCCCCCTCTGCATTTTTGACACGGCGAATGGTTGATCAAATAAGAGGAATCGACCTTGACGTTGTACCAGAGGACAGATACTTACAAGGTCATATGGGTGTGCAGGATGTGTACCAGATCCCATAGCACCGTCATGCTTCGCTAAAAAATGGATTTTCTTGTTTCAGATGATATCTCCGGAAGAAATAAGAGTTAAAGTCAGAGTTGCATATGCGTGTAAGCTAAGAGAGCAGTGAAAGGATATCCAAACATCATCAGAGCAGTGCACAAGGGAGTGATGTGTGGATACCTAGTACGGGTTGGCGTTTGGGCATGCTCGCCTAGCTAGAGTGCGGGTCACTTCGGAGCCGTTGAGGATGATGCGCTGGCGTTGGCTGGCCGCGCACGGATGCAGATCTTGAGTGGCAGCGGAGCGCTACGATGCAGTGGACGAGACCGTTGGTGAAGCCCCAACGGCCTCGGGGGGCGGAGGTGCGACGATGTGCTCGGTGAAGTAGCCCTGGTGAGCTGGGAGACGGCGTCGGTGAAGCGCACCTGATGCGGTGGAACTTAGTGTCTGTGAGGCACGTCAGTTGCGGCGGCCGACGTTGTCGGTGGACCACCCGGTGCGGTGGACGAGGGCGTATATGAGGTAGCTCCGGTGCGGTGGTGAAGCACGACCGTCATCTTCGTCGTCTTCGTCCGACACAGAGGTGGGGAAAGAGACGAGACGATGGGCGATTCGAACTTTGCTAGGGTTGGCGGCGAATTAGGGATTTGAGCAATCTGGGCGCGGAAGGGGACGGTGCAGAAGAGAGATTTTGCAGGGCTGGAATTGGGGCCGCCAGATATTTCAATCCGAAACGTGGAAGCGCGAACTTATTTTGTCGTCGTCCTTTTTGGGGGGGGGGCAGGGGGTGGGGGTGGGTGGCTGGGTGCTACATGTCCGTCCGACACATGCGACCACCCCGACAGGACTATGCTTTGGTGCCTTAAGGCACCTGCCTTTGTGTCAATGACATGTGGGCCCAGAAGGTGGCTGGCCCACATGTCATTGACCTAAAGGCAGGTGCCTTTAAGGCACCGAAGCCGCATCCACCCCGACACGACCCTGGTCTGCCTAGTGCCCCTACATTTGAGAATGCAAGCGAATCTTCTTTCATTTGCAGATGAATCTGTATGTATTACCATGCCCGTGTTTTCCTTGCAATAATTAGTCATTCAAAACGAGATACTCCTTCCGTTCACTTTTGTAAGTCTTTTCAGACAACTTAAAATGAACTGTTTGCACATTGTCTGAAATGTCTTCAAGGTCTTATAAAAGTGGACAAAGGGAGTACTATAAATTAATTAATGAGGAGTTATTTGAAAAAAATCAAAACGGTATCCATGCTAACGTGGATTAGAGTGTGTGTCACATAATTAGTTATTTCAATTAGAGTGTGTGTCACGTAGCGATCTCCAATTCTAACGTGGATTTTGCATTTCACTGTATCCAGCTACTTTTTTAATACAAATTCATATGTATATGATGAAGACCATGGTAGTGAGAAAACTTTTGGATGGATTCAAACATATGACCTATAAAAAAGCACAACAAATTGAGTCAATGTCAACTTTTCGAAACTTAGTATGGCACGAATTCGAAATAATTACCCGTATGCATGGTCCTCGGTTTAGATCTTACAATGTACACCGAATTGAAACATTGATATTAAGTCTCGTACTATGTACATTCAAATGTTGTTTTTAGCCCCCCCCCCTGCACAAACGGTACATACTTCCTGTATCGATCAATCTTCTTCTCCTAACCACCTTAGGAAGCTATCGGTTTCCAACACATGTTCATTCTTTCTCTCCATGTTTCGATCTAAGTCTCTCAACTACACAACCCCATTTTTTCCACTCTGTTACCAAATGTATTTACCTCACACACCCGCCATTGCACCCCATGCCGAGCTCTCTCTCTCTCTCTCTCCCCCTCTCCCTCTCACCCTCTCGCGCTAAATACATGCATGGCCTATCTAGCCCCCCCCCCCAACCTCTCGTGCGCATGCACGCACGTTATATATCTAGGTCACTCCCTCGAGACTGTCTCACTCTTTCTTCCGCACGGCGGGCCACTCTCGCTCAATCTCGCTCTCTTTATCTGAGTCTCGTTTAACCTCGCTTTCTTTCACACACAATTGATATATCTCCCTGTTCAGGCCATCGACACAATCTATACTCTCTCACGTAGATTGTCTATCTAGGTCAGTTCATCCAAGTCGTCGCCACTCTTTTGACCTTATTGCGGGCCACGCTCACTCAATCTCTCTCTCTATCTATCTATCTATCTCTCTCTCTCTCTCTCTCTCTTTGTATGTCTCGATTGACCTCGCTCTTTCTTGGACAAAAATGATATATCACCATGTGTGAGCCCAATTCGACCTACTCGCATTGTATACTCTCTCACACACATTGTCTATCTAGGTCACTCTCTCCGACCCGTCTCACTCTTTCGATCACACGGTGACCCTATGTGATCGATTGACCTTGCTTCCTCCCACGCACAAAATATATCTACACGTCTGTGACTGGATCATCTCTCAAGCTCTATCTTACAGCCCTCACCCTTGCCAAAAGCTCAATTGGACAATATCTCTCCAGAGCATATATATCTGTTCAATGAATGTCGGACCACCCTCACTTTGTCTCTCTATCTATATGTCTCTCAATTGACCTCGCTTTCTCATACCGTATCTTCCACGCATTGAAGCTACTACCTCTCCATCCCTCGCAAAGCCGGAGCTATTTACATTGCGAGGGGCACTCCAACCTTGGATTAATTTGTGTAGGCATTTATTCCGGTCGGTTTAGATTATATTTTCGTAGCATTCGGCCCACAACTACTCCAAACACCGTTGCAACCCCTGCAACTCCCATAGTTGATTTCCCTCTGGCTCGGTCATCGCTCTCTCGCGCGTCCCTTCTCGCCTTCAACGTCGCACCATGGTATTATTGCAAAAAACTATGTTGTTCTCTTTAATTATTGTAAATAAGCTACAAAACTACACACCGATAGTCCATTTGGAATGGAACAAATTTCGACCCACAAATTAAAGTGCTACAAACTACACACCGAGGGGCCCACATGTCATGAAATAAATTTGGACCCATATACAAATTAAAAAATCTGGACTTCGGAACGAGTCAACTGGCGGGAGGAGGCGACTGGCGTTGGTGCAAGGAAGCGGTCGAAGGCGGCCATCCATGCCGCTGAGGGGGGCACTGGCACCCGCGCGGGGACAGGCGCTGTCAACGGCGCGGTGGAGATATTCGTGTGCACGGGCACCAGCACGGGCACGCACGTTAGTGCACGCATAGGCGCATGTGTTGGCAGGTGCACGGGCACCAGCACGGGCGTGCGCATCAGTGCATGCGCAGGCGCATGCGCTGGCAGCTGCACGGGCGTGTGAAAGTCGGCGGGGACCTCGTGGAAACCCATGGGATCAAGCTCGGCAACAATGTGCGGCTCCCAGCCCATCAATTCCACGGGGATGGGCGCTGGCGCAGTCGGGGCGACGGGAGCCGAAATGGGAGCGAGGACAAGCGTGGCGTCTTCCCGCAAGGCCAGTTCAAGCTCGTTGCAAAGCGCCTTATGTTCTTGAGACTCCGGCCGGGTGTCTTCCTCGGGGAACTTGAACACTAAGGGCAGACCATCGTGGTGCGGCATGGCGTACGTTTAGGTTAGGCAAGTTGGAGGTAGACAATAGGATAATCGGGGAGGAAGAGAGAAGATTGTAGCGATAACGGGTAGTGCGGGGTTGATTTTAAACTACGGCGCCGGCGACATTAAAAGTGGGAGCAGTTGGGACGACGGTGGGCGGCGAAGCCTGGTCAAAGGGCTTGCCTCCCAGTGAGCCTGCACGACGGTCTGCTCGCACGCCTCCCTGACAGCCGGCGCAGCGGTCTGCTCGCACGCCTCCCGTTGACTCACACGCTTGCTCGGACGGCACCTGCCGATGAGAAGCGGGGACTCGTGGCGGCACATAAACGCCCACGGTTTCAATAGTGAAAGCGTTCACCTTAACGTGACAGGTCTTTGTTCCAAAATACCTTGGCTCTTCATTTGTGCAACTTGTCGTAAGCAGCTTGTCTCAAATTGAAGAAAAAACTTATGAAGTAATATTTGTGCCATATCACGTGAACATGCTTAGTTTCAAGAATTTATGCTCACTTTTGGATTTTTTGAAAATTAAGATCCAGGATTCGAAAACAATATCATAACCTGCATCATGCAATAAATTTTCAAGCCATACATCTGTCCTGTTGTATTTCTTAAGAAAGGATTTGGTCAAACATTTTGCTTAGTTAGACTTCAGACAAGTTATATATGAAGAGTAAAAGGACAACCCCTTCGTACCAGTGCATTGCCTGATATATTAACTCAAGTACTAGGCACGAACAAACGGGCTCAATTATGTGCTCATCCTGGTGTAGTAGTCGTAGTACTAGGCAATGCAGTTGACGGGTGACCTTGACGAGCGGTGACCGAGGGAATTGAACTGTGCTCGGCACGGTAGGTAACGTTGTCTAGTTACTAAAGCATCCCTCCATTGATCAGTAGTCATTATGGATCAGGGACATGAGGGGAATTTCCTAGGGCTGGAATTCTGGCCGCCAGATGTTTCGACTTGAAATGTTGAGACTCGACTGGTTGGGGTTGCCTAATGTGCGTACCACGCACGCCACCGAAGGACACGAGCCCGATTTTTTTTATTTTTTTTGGATCAACATGAGCCAAGGTCTGGCTGGTACGCCGTTGGGTCCTACCATTCGAGAATATGAAAGGAACCTTATAAATTGCCGAACGAATCTATGTGTATTGCAATACCCGTATTTTCCTTGCAAATACTAATCTCAATGTGGTAATTGATTTATGACGAGTTGTTGAATTAGAGTGAGTTTGTTATATAGTGATCTCAACGTGGATTTCACATTTCATGGTATCCCTAGTAAGTTTTCCAATGCAAATTTAAATTTAAAAGATGAACAATATGGAGGTGAGAAAACTTTGTATGTATCAAGCATATGACCACACACACACACAGACACACACACACACACACGAACACAACAACAATCCAATAAGTATAGTGCATCTATTTTTCCAAACCATGCATGTATGACACGAATTCAAAAATACTCCTTCTATTCCTAAATATTAGTCTTTTAGAGAGTTCAACAAGTGACTACATACGGAGCAAAATGAGTGAATCTAGACTCTAAAATATGTTTATATACATCTGTATGTGCCAGTCCATTTGAAACCTCTAAAAAGACTAATATTTAGGAACGAAGGGAGTAAAATGTAAGACATGCATGGTCCTCAGTTCAATATTTAAAATGAACATGAAACTGAAACATGAATATTAAGTCTAGTACTATAGTACATGCAGATGTTGTGTTTAGGCGGAGCTATGATTGTCGGGGGTCAACCCCTCGACCTTAGATAAAATTGTGGAGCTCTGTTTAGGGTTGTTTAGATTATATTTGTCCCCACCCTCCCAACCACCGATTGGTTGCGCACTCCCCACCCCTCCTCACCGGGAGAATATCATGTGCCCACATACCTTAGATGCTATATGCCGATACGAGTTGCTTGGAGCTTGTAGATCTGAGATATAGCAGCTCACATGATGTGTCTTAATATTTTACAGGAAACCTTGATGAGTTTGAGAATTGCACACAATTTGTACAAAAACTACTCAGATGCCCTTGGATCCCATATCCAACGACCTCGAAGCTCGTATCACCGTAGCATCTAAGATGAAGGAGGACATCATATTCTCCTGTATGTAAGAATATCATGTGCTACCACACCTTAGATGCTTTGGTGATACAAGCTCTTCGGAGCCGTTGGATTTGTGACCCAACACCTCCTCAGTGGTTCAAATGGTTTTTTGCAGAAAAGCACCAAAAGAGTTCGGCCACTGCTTACAAGCACAAAGACTGCTCAGATGCCATTGGGCCTCAGGTCAAACGACCTCCAAGCTCATATCACCGTAGCATCCAAGCTGCGATAGCACCTTATGTTTTCTCGCACGGGAGAATATGAGGTGCTCCCGCACCGTAGATTCTTTGGTGATACGAGTTCACTGAGATCTAACGGCCCACAGTAGGAGGTTTGAATGTTTTTGCAATATACGGCTGATAGAGTTTGGGAAATGCGCAGAAAGTACAAGTACTACGCATGTGCCATCTGATCACTAATCATACGACCTAGATGCTCATATCACCGTAGCGGGTAATTAAGCTACGGGGAGCACCAAATATGAGCAACGGGGAGCCATTGGATTGAAGATGCAGCGGCACACACGAGGCCTGAATGTTTTATTTGCAAAAAAACCTTTGGAGAGTTTGGAAATTGCGCATAATTACAAAGACTACTCCCAAGCCATTGGATCTCAGTTCCAATGGTGTAAAAACTCGTATCACCATAGTATCTAAGCTGCGGGGTGGATGTGATATTCTATGCCGCTGTCATTTTTGTTCGTAAACTTGCAAAATACGTGTAACTCGTGCCATTACTTGTCTAACCGCGCGAAGTTTTTGTTCAAAAAACCATCCTACACTGAAATATCGGAACAACACACGGGGGTCCCACTTGTCATTAATCAAATTTGGACCTAAAACTAACAAATCTGAAAGACGAGATTCAAACTGGCAACCTGGACTACAATGCGTAAGTCGATAGTGCTTTGTCCCATAACTTGATTTTATACAGTACTTACGTTGAGTAGAGTAGAGGGAGTGCCTCGTCAACACATGCATGACCGTTGTCTCACTTACTGGTGGGTCCCAGGTCTGCGATCTCAATCTCTCTTCTCTCAATCGTCTAACCTTTGCACGGGCACACACGAAGAGCGGCACTAGCTTGTCATGGTGTTATTACAACTAAAAAATGCTTGGAAAATAGAAGAATCGCCTAGAACAAGAGACGCTGTGGCTGGTCGAGACGAAGCTAACCACATCTATCCTCCGTGCCACGTTTGCATGATGAAGCTGTGTGGCTAGTGGGGTGTTTTCGACCCACTGGCTGGGTCCCGAGGTTGAACCATAGGTACTACGTCTAATACAGTATATTTTTACACGCACATTTTTCCTCTGTGCCGAGACATGGCACACCCTACCGCGTAGTTTCGGGGTCCTCCCGGCTGGTGCACGCATATATTCTTCTTGACGTGGGACGCCCTACCGCATGTTTTATGGGTCCTCCTCAGTCGTAGCACCGAAGCAAGTAAGTGAGTCGTCAAATCACGAAAGACCACCTTTCCCGCCGAGTACATCAGTGAAGCACGGTGGCTAGCTAGTTGGGCTAGTTCGACCGATTAGCTAGGCCGCCGCCACATTTGTTTTTCACCCCTTTTTTATCTACTTGCCGGCAGGTAAATTTAAATATCCACCCCGGTGTTGCTCTGGTGTTTGGGTGCGGCAGGATTTTTAATTTTTTTGATTGACGGGAGCAGGCGCGGCAGGATTTTTAATTTTTTGATTGACGGGAGCAGGCGCGGCAGTGATACGTCTCCAACGTATCTACTTTTCCAAACACTTTTGCCCTTTTTTGGACTCTAACTTGCATGAGTTGAATGAAACTAACCCGGACTGACGCTATTTTCAGCAGAACTGCCATCATGTTGTTTTATGTGTAGAAAACAAAAGTTCTCGGAATGTCCTGGAAATCCATGGAGGCACCTTTTGGAATTAATAAGAATTTTTGGCGAAAGAATCAACACCAGGGGGCCCACAGGCTGTCCACGAGATAGGGGGGAGCCCCCCCCCCTAGGGCATGCCCTCCTATCTCATGGGCCCCCTGGACCTCCACCGACCTCAACTGCAACTCCATATATTCACGTTCGGGGAGAAAAAAATCAGAGAGAAAGTTTCATCGCGTTTTACGACACAGAGCCGCCGCCAAGCCCTAATCTCTCTCGGGAGGGCTGATCTAGAGTCCGTTCGGGGCTCCGGAGAGGGGGATTCGTCGCCGTCGTCATCATCAACCATCCTCCATCACCAATTTCATGATGCTCACCGTCATGCGTGAGTAATTCCATCGTAGGCTTGCTGGACGGTGATGGGTTGGATGAGATTTACCATGTAATCAAGTTAGTTTTGTTAGGGTTTGATCCCTAGTATCCACTATGTTCTGAGATTGATGTTGCTATGACTTTGCTATGCTTAACGCTTGTCACTACGGCCCGAGTGCCATGATTTCAGATCTGAACCTATTATGTTTTCATGAATATATGTGTGTTCTTGATCCTATCTTGCAAGTCTATAGTCACCTATTATGTGTTATGATCCGACAACCCCGAAGTGACAATAATCGGGATACTTCTCGGTGATGACTGTAGTTTGAGGAGTTCATGTATTCACTATGTGCTAACGCTTTGTTCCGGTTCTCTATTAAAAGGAGGCCTTAATATCCCTTAGTTTTCGCTAGGACCCCGCTGCCACGGGAGGGTAGGACAAAAGATGTCATGCAAGTTCTTTTCCATAAGCACGTATGACTATTTACGGAATACATGCCTACATTACATTGATGAATTGGAGCTAGTTCTATATCACCCTATGTTATAACTATTGCATGAGGAATCACATCCGGCATAATTATCCATCACTGATCCAGTGCCTACGAGCTTTTCATATATTGTTCTTAGCTTATTTACTCTTCCGTTGCTACTGTTACAACTACTACAAAAACCCAAAAACATTTATCTTTACTTTTGCTACCGTTACCATTATTATCATACCACTTTTGCTACTAAATACTTTGCTGCAGATACTAAGTTATCCAGGTGTGGTTGAATTGACAACTCAACTGCGAATACTCAAGAATATTCTGTGGCTCCTGTCGTGGAATTAACACGTCAGATGTCCTCATGAAAGGACTTAGTCGTAGAGCCATCGCGACGGGTTAGCTTGAAGGGGTTAAACCGGACATGGGACACGGGAGTTTTATACTAGTTCGGCCTCTTCGATGAAGGTAAAAGCCTACGTCTAGTTGTGATGGGATTGATTGGGTTTCGATGACCAGGGAGCAAATACGCTTTGCCTGGGTCTCGAGTTGTGGTTTCTTGTCCCTGAACCACCGCCGGGTCGTCCCTTTATATACATAGGTTGACGCCCGGCCGGTCTACAGAGTCCCGAGGCCGACTCATACAAGTGTCCGGCTCGGTCTCTCCTTTCCTAACTTACATTACAAGTTACATAACCATGGCGGTTTACCACTATGGGCCCTAATCCGCCTTTGGGCTCCGGGCCTCTAAGCTTCATCAGTAAAACGCCATCTTCTGGATATTCGTGGGCTTCAATATAGTTGAGGGTGAACCAGGCCCTCCTGGCCGGTTTACGCTCAGTAGTTATATCCCCAACATTAGGCCCCAGATTGATTTGAACCTGTTCGTGTCAATCTTCAATACTCAAAGAAATTCTGTGAACATCTCCTTATATTCTCGTAAACCGCCATGATGTCTCTCCTGTAAACTTTGTTAAACCGCCGTGACGTCATCCTCTGGACACAGCAATGGATCATCATGACATCATCTCTGTATAAAAAGATTAAAAAGATTCCCTTCATTAATGGTATCCTGAAGATCGAGGCGACAACCGCACCCACTTTTGCCTCTTCAGGCTCCTCAATTCTCCGCCTGCCACTTATCCATTTGCCTTATAAATAGGCTCGGGGGTCCTTTCTTTTTTCCCCTTCCGTGCCTCTTCTTCCTCCTCGCGACGCTCAAGCTCTGACCCCGCCGCCCTCAACCTTCGAGCACCACTCATCAAAGGCCGCTGCATCAACCTGATCGTACCAGAAACCTGCGGCTCTTCTCCGCTATCCCTGCACATCTGGTAAGTTTCCTCCTCTCAACCCTAGATCTGTTTTAGGGTTTCTGCATTCATCCGTGTTCATAAGTGTTCATCTCAGTTCTTCGTATTTGCTTCTGCCATAGTTTCTTTGATCTAACTGTAGCATAGATCTCGTGCGGTAGTTGCTCTGCATCCAGTTTTAGCACTAGTAGTTCTTCCTTCTTTGTACAGAATCCATTGTAGAACGCATGAACTTCTCTATCCTGCTTAACGCCTTTATAGGTCGCAGAAATTTTTCTTACTGAAGCATGGTAGATCCAAATTAATTTCATCATTGTGTGAAACCTGTTTCTGTCAACACTTAGTAGATTTACATCTCTGGCTCCTCCATCTAAGGGCGGTTTAAACCTTTAGTAGTTGGTAATCCAACATATATCATTAGTCCTCACTTAAACCGCTGTCTTGTCTTGAATAATAAACTCCGGTTTAACTCACTTATATACCTTTATCAAATTCCCCGGGTTAACACCGATTGGTACACACCAACCATCTGTCGTAAACCGGCCTTCATTTTTCCTTTTACAGTTTGTTTCCTAGATGACCAAGCAATTCGCCGCTTGCAACTGGGTTCCATCCCGGATCACGGAAACACAAATCAATGGATATGTTGTAACGGGCGCTTTAGCTTCAAAAAATGTCCTTCACTGGCGAGTTCCTGGCCCTGAGTTCCCTCCTGAGCCTCAAGATGGAGAAGTTATTGTTTTCATGCAGCACCTAGACCAGGGCTTCAGCCCTCCCGGATCAAAAAATTTACGGGATGTCCTTGCTAGTTTTCAACTCCATCCACAAGATATTGGACCAAATTCCGTATCAAATATATGCAACTTTCAAGTATTTTGTGAACTTTACCTTCAAGAGGAACCGTCCGTTGAGCTCTACCGGGACTTTTTCCATCTAAACCCCGAACTGAGTTTTCTGATGGTCCTAACACGGAACTTGGTGGGGTATCAATCCAGAAGAGGAAGGAAGTTGATTTCCCACATGCATCACACCACAGTCATCCCAAAGACTGGAACCAAACTTGGTTTTATTGTCAGAACACTGCCCCTGCTGGAGAAAACCCTTTGCCGGGTTACCGCCCTCGCCGGCTTAGCAACGGCCACCCGTTACCTCGATGATTAACTGCCAAAGAGCGGCAAACTTATGCACCTCGACTCGCCAAGCTCCGGGCTCTCTTAGCCAACGGTTTGACTGGTGTGGATCTCGTTCGTTGCTGGGTTAAATGTCACATCCTGCCCTTAAGTCGCCGCTCCGGATTAATGCATGAGTATACCGGCGACGCCAAGGACCCTTAACGGTTTAATGAAATAAAAATGACTGATGATGAAGTCACCGAATCGGTGAAGAAGATGTTAGACGAACCAATCGCCGCATGCAGCCAAACCGGGCTGGCCCCCCTTCTATACCGCCAACAAACCACCAGCGGTAAAGATTTTAACTTTGTGGTTTCTTGATCCGCCTCCGCTTTAACATTGCTCTAATAAACCTTTGTTTAATTTTTACAGGCCAATAGCTCCTTTTGGAAAAGGAAGGCTTCAGATAAACCGGCAAGGTCTCCTCGTGCCAAGAGCAAAGTTATAAAGAAAGCCGCCAAGAAGAAGACCGGCGAAACTGCTGATCCGCCCGAAGATGTTGAAGATTCGGATCAAGAGGTAGAACTTGACTCCCTTGGCTCCCTTTTCATACATATTATTAACAATGACTATTATCAGGATGATGCGGAGGTCAGCCGTGCGGACCATGTTAAGAAAATCTCTCTTTCCTCCGATTCAGACCTTGTGCCGGTTCAAAGATTTCGCCGTGTAGTTCGGAAAGTGAAATACTCTCACCCTCTTGCTTATTTGGATCCAAAATTTTCTTTGAAGACACAGCAACCTGAAGGGCGTCGCACAACCCGACACAGTGGCCAGCAAGTCACCTCTTCCGGTTTACCGGACACACCAACCCGGAAACGTCGTCCGGAGGTTACTTGTTCTCCCAAAAACTTTATCCTTTGAAGGGTTTCTTCCGATACCCACTCAATCCGTCTGATCCGAATTATTAGGTGTCTTCCAATTCGTCTGGCGGTTCATCAACCACTCAGCTGCCTCCCCTTAAAACCGTCGCTGGGTAAGCGTACTGCTTTTCGGTTTGTTTCTTCCATGCATCGGTTTATCATACTAATCTTTATTTTGATGTTGTAGCGCCAAGGCCCGATTGAGCAAGAAAGCCAAGACCAGCGGCCCCACTAACGATGTTGAACCGGAGAAGACCCCAGAAAATGCTGGTGAAAATCCTGATATTGTCATGGATGACTCTGCCCCGCAAGACCCAGCTACTGATGCTAATCCGTCGGAGGCTGACCCGGCTACACATGTTGATACATCAAGTCCACGTGCCACGCCTCCAAGTCCAGTTGCTGATCCGCTGAGTTCAGCTGCTAATCCGCCAAGCCCTGCTGCCAATCCGCCAAGCCCAGCCAAAGATAATGTCAATCCACCGAGCCCAGCCAAAGATGATGATGATGTTATTGTCACTGGCACTGCTTATACCGCCCCATGCAATCTAGTTGCTTTAACGAAACATACTGCCAAGGACGAATTTCCTCTATGGGCAAGGGGAAAGGGAAGACCGATTTGTCAAGCTATGTTAACCTTTCTGCTCAGGATCTTCATTCCGGATTCTTGAACCGGCTTTACACCAGCCGAGATTATGAGGCCGGTTTGGTGAATCTGATGAAGGAACGCTATGAGGTAATCTTCCAAACACCTTCATCTTTATTCTGTACATTCATTGTATTGTAGCCCCCAAGGGCCGGTTTATCTCTTGAAGATAAACCGGGACTTTAAAGATAAAGAACACTTCGACTTCGTAGCCCCCAAGGGCCGGTTTGTCTTGTGAAGACAAACCGGGACTTTTATATTCCATACTGTACTTTGTTGACTTTCCTTACTTGTGTATTTTCTTGATCAAACACACATTAGCCCCCAAGTGCCAAGATTAAAACTTGTATTGATCCTTGGGACTTCAAACAATCAGTAGTAAAGAAGCAATCCGCATTAGCCCCCAAGTGCCAAGTGTATAACTAGTTATATGCTTGGGACTTTTGATAAAATATTTACATGCTCCTCCTCTGACTGTGGCAGGCTGATATAAATCACCAAGGCTCTCAAATTGCTGATCTTCAAGAGAATATCAAGTCCCAACAAGCAGAGACTTCCAAGGCCAAGGATGAGCTTAAAACCGCTTTAGCAGCCATGGAACAACTTAAAGAAGGGTTCAAGACTGAGCGTGCCAACTGGGAGACTGAAAAGAATGCATTGCTGAAGCGGGCTGAAGACGCCGAGTCGGCTCTTAAACCGGTGGCGGAAGAGCTAACTGGGTTGAAGCGCCAAGTGAATGCCATGACCTCTGCAATATTTGGTAAGTACTCTTGCCAAGGCTTCTTGAATGACCATCTTTGCAATTTCCCGATTTAACATGAAATTCTTAAACCGTTGTAGGTGGCCGCATTGCTCATCTGGGCTCTGACATGCGGATGAAGCTGAAGGCAGCATATACTCTGATTGAACAACTGTATACCGGTGCCCAACGGGTTATCTGTGCAGCCTCATACAACAATCCGGCCCCAACATTGATCAAGGACACTCTAGCAAGGTTATCCATGACGCCAGCGCAAATAGAAGAGATGAAGCGATCCGCTGCCAGGGCTGGCGCTTTGTTGGCACTTACCCGAGCCAAAGCATGGATAGCTGACCTGGATCCGGTTGATATTGCCAAGGGCTTTCCTAGTGAACAAGAAAACGGGGCAGAGTTTGATAACGAAGCCCTCAAAATGTGACAAGGGAGATGCGTCCTCTGGCGAGTCAATTGGCAGAAGAAGCTAACTTGACTGTTCACCGGTCCTTCTATGATGCCAACAACAAACGGATTGACACTGTCATGCCGGAAGTGCAAAATCTTATCCCGCCAATCCGTAAGCACACTTACGCCCCTGACGTTGATCCGGCCGAACTTATAAGTGAAGAGGCTGTCTTTCAGGCTTTAACCCGGATTGACTGGACCACCGTTGACTTCCAGCCACTGGATGGGGAGGAGGAGGCTGAACCGACGCCAGATGATCCATCAACTTCACGTCAACATGGTGATGAGGCTTGATCCGGACAATCTGGGTTGATGCTTCATAAACTTTGTTTTGTGGCAAAGAACAATTCCCATATTTTGGGCCTTAAAGCGCCTTGTAATAGGCTAGTTAAAATACTTTGATCTGCTGCCATCGTGCACTGGGATATACTTTGTTTGATCCGCCATGCCAATTTAGTGTGGCTTATATATCTTCATAATATTTATGCAATCCCTATGTCTGCATAAAAAGATCTGTCTGGGGCGATTTACCGCGGACGGGTCATAATGCCCAAGGATAAAGCTGGCTAATAACCAAAGCGGAATAAATATGAAATAACTCATACCTGTGATACTGAAAATCACTTAGTAAGGTGAAAACCCAAATCTTTGAGCTGTTATATCCTTACCCTTATAATGATGTGATGAATAAGTCATGCCGGGTTACGATGAACACCAGATGATCAAACTGGCGACATATAGTCAAAGCCAGCCGGTTTTTGTAAACACCGATTTGATAAGATGGTCTGACAACTTATAGTTGAAAGCCAAGCCGGGTTAACAAACACCGGATTAATATGATGACTAAAAAGCCACACCGGGTCAATGGACACCGGTTCAAGATAAATTCATCAAAAGGTGAAAACTTGGCAAAAAAGCAAACACGGAACCATGTAGTCAAGGCTTTTCAAGGGGTGCCAGGCCCAAATTCGAGGCTTTTCATGGGCTGCCAGGCCACTGAGTTAAACCATTTTGCAAAGCCTTTTAAGATGGGCCTCCAACTAACCAATCGTCGTTTTAACTTTGACAAGTTCAGGGTCTGTATAAGATTGACTTGTCAAACGTTCGGCGGGTCGTGCCAGGATTACCTGGATAGGAGTGGCTTACTTGATGAAGGCAGGTTAACCCGGGGTTTTAGGTGAATACACCAGGCTTCCAAGCCGTGGGTCGATACCCAATTACAAGGGTCCTTTCAAACTCTTTGTTGCTTTGCACAAAGATCCCCCAAGTAACTTTGTGAGCTGTGCTCAATGGGTGCCTATGTTTGAGCTGTGCATAACATCCAGACTCTCTTTGGCCCCTTGGGTGTGAAGCTCCCAAGCTGTTTTGTGGCATGATAGCCGGTTTAACAGGTAGTACTTCGCTTTGTCAGCTGAAGCCCCCATGTAAACAAAGAGATTTGAAGAAAAAACGGCAGAGGCCCTGCTTATAGCAAGGATGCCGGTTTATTATATTGATCATAATATATACATTGTTGAAATATGTACATAAGAAAAGCCTATGGCTCAAGTGTAGTAAGGCCGAAGGAGAGCTATGTTCCACGGCCGCCGGGTCTCCTCCTCAGAACTGCGTGAGTCTTCTCGAACATCAATGAGGTAGTATGATCCATTGTGCAGATTTTTGCTGACCACAAAGGGTCCTTCCCAAGGTGGGGATAACTTGTGCATATCGGTCTGATCCTGGATGAGCCGGAGCACTAAGTCGCCTTCTTGAAAGCTTCTTGTCTTAACCCGGCGGCTGTGATAACGCCGCAGGTCTTGTTGATAAACCGCCGATCGAGCCAAAGCCATGTCCTGTTTCTCATCTAACAGGTCCAGCGCCTCTTGGCGTGCTTGCTCATTGTCCGCTTCAACATAATTGGCAACCCGGGGCGAGTCATGACGAATATCACTTGGGAGGACGGCCTCAGCCCCGTAAACCATGAAGAAAGGTGTATAACCCGTAGATCGGTTTGGGGTGGTGTTTATACTCCATAACACAGATGGTAATTCTTCCACCCAACAACCCGGCGTCCGCTTCAAAGGAACCATAAGCCGGGGCTTGATACCCTTCAGGATCTCTTGATTCGCCCTCTCAGCTTGACCATTGGACTGGGGATGAACCACGGACGCTACATCAAGTCGGATGTGCTCTCGTTGACAAAACTCCTCCATCTCACCTTTAGAAAGGTTTGTGCCATTATCTGTGATGATGCTGTGTGGAAAACCAAAACGGAAAATGATCCTTTTTAGAAATTGAACCGCCGTGGCTGCATCACACTTGCTAACGGGCTCCGCTTCAACCCATTTAGTGAACTTGTCAACCGCCACCAACAGTTGGGTCTTCTTATCCTGGAACGCTTAAAAGGTCCCACCATATCAAGCCCCCAAGTGGCAAACGGCCAAGTGATAGGAATCATCCGTAGCTCCTGAGCCGGAACATGAGCTCGACGTGAAAATTTTTGACAAGCGTCACACCGCTTTACCAGATCCTCCGCATCAGCATGAGCTGTCAACCAATAAAACCCATGACGAAAAGCTTTAGCCACCAGGGACTTTGAACCGGCATGGTGACCACCATCCCCTTCATGGATTTCACGTAGAATCTCTTGTCCTTCTTCAGGAGAAATACAACATTGGAATACGCCTGAAATACTGCAACGGTGTAACTCGCCATTGTGAATAACCATGGACTTGGACCGCCGGATTATCTGTCTGGCGAAGACCTCATCATCTGGTAACTCGCCCCGGTTCATATACGCCAAATATGGAACCGTCCAATCCGGAGTGGTATGTAAAGCGGCCACCAATTGGGCCTCTGGATCAAGAACAGCTAAATCCTCCTCTGTAGGCAACTTAACAGACGGGTTATGCAAGATATCTAAAAAGGTATTGGGTGGTACCGGTTTACGCTGAGATCCCAGCCGGCTTAAAGCATCTGCTGCTTCATTTTTGCGCCGGTCAATGTGCTCAACCTGATAACCCTTAAAGTGACCTGCCACAATATCCACCTCGCGTCTATAAGCCGCCATGAGTGGATCCTTAGAATCCCAAGTACCAGAAACTTGCTGAGCCACCAGATCAGAATCTCCAAAACAGCGAACCCGGCTTAAGTTCATTTCCTTAGCCACACGGAGACCGTGGAGTAAGGCCTCGTACTCAGCTGCATTGTTAGTACAAGGAAACATTAAGCGGAGAACATAACAAATTTTATCACCTCGAGGGGAAGTAAGAACAACTCCAGCCCCCGAGCCTTCCAATTGCCTGGATCCATCAAAGTGAATAGTCCAGTATGTATTATCCGGTTTGTCCTCTGGTGCCTGTAACTCGGTCCAATCATTGATGAAGTCAACAAGCGCCTGTGATTTGATTGATGTCCGAGGCATATACTTCAATCCGTGCGGGCCAAGCTCAATTGCCCACTTTGCAACTCGGCCAGTTGCCTCCCTGTTCTGAATTATATCGCCCAAAGGAGCTGAACTGACTACTGTAATGGGATGGCCTTGAAAGTATTGTTTGAGCTTCCGACTTGCCATAAAAACCCCATAAACCAGCTTCTGCCAATGCGGATACCGTTGCTTTGACTCGATAAGTACTTCGCTGATATAGTAAACCGGCCGTTGAACCGGATATTCCTTACCAGCCTCCTTGCGCTCCACCACAATTGCCACGCTGACAGCACGGGCATTAGCAGCCACGTACAATAACAAGGGCTCTTTGTCAACCGGAGCAGCAAGAACCGGCGGTTCAACCAACTACCGCTTTAAGTCCTCAAATGCCGCATTGGCTGCATCGCTCCAGATGAAATCATCTGTCTTTTTCAACATCTGATACAAAGGAATTGCCTTCTCTCCCAAACGGCTGATAAACCGGCTAAGGGCTGCCATTCGACCCATCAGACGCTGAACATCATTGATACACTTCGGTTTAGCCAAAGATGTAATCGCTTTGATTTTTTCCGGATTAGCCTCAATCCCTCTGTTGGACACCAGAAAGCCTAAGAGCTTACCTGCCGGAACACCAAAAACACACTTGTCCGGATTAAGCATCATTTTGTAAACCCGAAGATTGTCAAATGTTTCCTTGAGGTCATCTATCAAAGTTTCCTTCTTCCTGGATTTTACCACAATGTCATCCACATAGGCATGAACATTACGCCCAATCTGCATGTGAAGACAATTTTGCACACAACGCTGATAAGTTGCCTGGGCACTTTTGAGCCCAAAGGGCATAGAAACATAGCAGAAGGCTCCAAAGGGAGTGATGAAGGTTGTCTTCTCCTGGTCCTTAACTGCCATTTTAATCTGATGATAACCTGAATAAGCATCCAAGAAACTCAGGCGCTCACAACCCGCCGTCGCATCAATAATCTGATCAATACGCGGGAGAGCAAAAGGATCTGCCGGACAAGCTTGTTCAAATCTGTGTAGTCCACACACATACGCCAAGTGTCGTTTTTCTTAAGAACGAGCACCGGATTAGCCAACCACTCGGGGTGAAATACTTCGATGATAAATCCAGCAGCCAACAGCCGGGCTACCTCTTCACCAATGGCCTTGCATCTTTCCTCGTTAAAGCGGCAAAGAAATTGCTTGACCGGTTTAAACTTGGGATCAATATTGAGAGTGTGCTCAGCGAGTTCCCTTGGTACACCTGGCATGTCAGAAGGCTTCCATGCAAAAATGTCCCGGTTCTCACGGATGAACTCGATGAGCGCGCTTTCCTATTTCGGATCCAAATTAGTACTGATGCTAAACTGTTTGGATGAATCGCCAGGAACAAAGTCAACAAGTTTAGTCTCATCAGCCGGTTTGAACTTCAGGGTCGGGTCATGCTCAGTGGTGCGCTTCTTCAGAGGGGTCATGTCTGTCGGATCAACATTGTCTTCATAAAACTTCAGCTCCTCTGTAGCACAAACCGACTCAGCATAAGCCACATCACCTTCCTCACAATCCAAAGCGATCTTACGACTTCCATGTACTATTATAGTCCCCTTATGACCCGGCATTTTGAGCTGTAAATAGATATAACAGGGTCTCGCCATGAATTTTGCGTAAGCCGGCCGTCCAAACAATGCGTGATATGGGATCTGGATTTTCACCACTTCAAAGGTCAATTTTTCAGACCTGGAATCATGATCATCTCCAAACACAACCTCCAAAGCATTTTGCCAACAGGATATGCCGATTTACCTGGTACTACACCATGAAAAATAGTGTTGGACAGTTTAAGACTCTTGTCTGTCAACCCCATGCGACGAAAAGTCTCATAGTACAGGATATTGATACTACTCCCTCCATCCATCAGAACTTTGGTAAACTTGTAACCTCCCACCTGAGGTGCCACCACCAAAGCTAGATGACCCGGATTGTCAACCCGGGACGAATGATCCTCTCTGCTCCACACAATGGGCTGCTCGGACCACCGCAAATAGCGTGGCACTGCCGGTTCAACAACATTAATTGCCCTTTTGTGAAGCTTCTGATCGCGCTTGCACAGGCTAGTAGTGAACACATGATACTGCCCACCATTCAACTGCTTGGGGTGACTTTGATAACCTGACTGCTGCTGATTTGCTTGATTATTCTGTTGGCCACTACCACCTTGGTTATTCTGGTTGCCCTAATTATTCTGAAATCCAGAGTTTGAACCGCCGCCCCCATGAAAACCCGGACCTGAACCGCCCGACGGACCCTGATCATACTGGAAGAGATCAGAATTTTTGAACTCCTTCATAATATAACAATCTTTCCAAAGATGTGTGGCAGGGGCCTCCTTGGTCCCATGCTTTGGGCAGGGCTGGTTTAACAAACGCTCCAGATTCATCCCTCCATCGCGCTAGGGTGGTTTACCTTTACGACGCTGCATATTGGTGTTAGCCACAAGATCTGAACTATCTGCCTTGCGCTTACCATTATTCCCATGGCCTCCTTGGTTGTGATGTTGTCCCTTTGCACCGCCGTTCTTCTTTCCCTTCTCCGGTTTCTCCTCATCAGAATTGGGATCCTTGGTATTATCAGAATCGGCATATTTAACCAAGGTTGCCATAAGGGTCCCCATGTCATTGCAGTGGCGCTTGAGCCATCCCAACTTCATATTTAGTGACTTAAACCGGCAATTATGCTCTAGCGTTATGATTGCTTGACCAGCATTAATCTGGTCTGACGAATGCAAAACTTCCGAAATCTAGCGCACCCAATGAGTTGTTGACTCGTTCTCCCCTTGAACACAGGCATCCATATCCACAATGGACATAGGTTGTTTGCATGTGTCTTTGAAATTGGCTATAAACCGGGCCTTCAACTGATCCCATGACTCGATGGAGTTGGCTGGTAGGTTTTTCAGCCAAGTACGGGCAGTCCCCTCCAACATCATCGTGAAATACTTTGCACAGGCCGCTTCATCCACATCCAGCATCTCCATCACCATCTCATAACTCTCGACCCACGCCTCAGGTGGCTGATCGGCGGTATAATTAGGCACTTTGCGTGGACCCTTGAAATCCTTGGGTAGTCGCACATTACGGAGAGCCGGAATGAGACACGACACTCCCCGGGAACTGAAGGCAAGCCCAATGCCTCGATCTACAGACGTTGTTGGCTGAATCGGGCCGGGTTGATAACAACCCGCATATTGTGCTGCCAAGGCGGCCTCCCTTCGTGCTCTGCCATTGTCCACCACGTCTTGAGCATTTACTTCACCGCGCGCCGGATTGGGTCCTTGAGGGATATTACGGCGCCGCGCACTACTAGACACTTCCGGTTCATCCATGTGCCTGCTATAGCTTTTGCTCGGACGGGGGGTTGAATGAATTCTATCTCGGCTATAGGAATAAGCCTGCTGCTGCACCACGGCGGTTTGAAGAAGATCCCTGGCCCGCCGCATCTCAATCGCTGCCAGTGAATCGCCCTCCATTGGAATGGCTGCCAGGCGAGATGCTGCGGCAATCATGTTATCCAAAGGGCTCGAGAAGTGACCCGGTTGTGTGGACACGTATTGCGGCGGGTTATCCATTCGCCGAGGTGGTTCCGTCATCCGTGGTTGATCCGGCACTGCCCTAGGTGCGTCGGTCCAGTTTGCAGCTGCCGGATTGCTCGGCCCAGCCCCCGGTGTATTAAAGAGATTCAATCCTTCGAAGACCGGCTGCATACGCGATCAGTACTTCCTTCGCATTATGTTGTTTGATGCATTCTGATCCAACATGAGCCGGTAATTCAGTGCCTGTATCTGCTGTGACTGGGCATCCAAAGCGGCCCGTTCTTCAGCCATCCTAGCATCTTCAGTTGCCAGGTCCTCCTTAGCCTGCGTTATCTAGTCCTTCAGCTTCGCAATGTCCGCATTGTGCTGATCCTGCGTCTCCGGGGTAACTGCCGTGGTTAACAAGGTCGCCCAGGCATCCATCAAACCGAAGAGGACTTGAGTCGGTCGGCTCGCCGGGGCCCCTGCTGCGGCCGCTGATCCGGTATTCATTGCCGCTGTAGATGAAGACTGCAAAGTGGGTTGTGTTCCGGCCATGTAAACAGAAACCCGACTTGGCGGTTTGAGGAGGTCCGGAATACTGTTGCCATCGGAATATCCTTCGAACACGCCATCATGAATTTGGTAAAAGGACTCGGTTTCGCCAGTGGATAACTCACTGTCGGAATAAACAGTCGTCTCGCCTTCAGACACTGGTTCAGATCCGATCCCATGGACACATCCTACGAACACATGCTTCATGGCGGGCTTAACCTGGGCAGGACTCGCACGTTGAGCCGTCTCGACGAGGTCGGTGCAGATGTCCGGCTCAAGGCCTGGTTCGCCGATCTTGCCGATGAAGACATGAATTCCGCCAAAGGGGACCCATTATCCATACTCGATTGAGCCGGCCTCGGGGCCCCATCCTTTGTCGTCGATGTAGAGCTTGCCGCGATGACTCTTGGTCATCCGGCCAACCATGTACCCCTTGAGTCCTTCAGAGCTGCCCTTCAAGAACTCGAAACCATCGTGTGATAGCCCCATGGTGGGCGCCAACTGTCATGAAATTAACACGTCAGATGTCCTCATGAAAGGACTTAGTCGTAGAGCCATCGTGACGGGTTAGCTTGAAGGGGTTAAACCGGACAAGGGACACGGGAGTTTTATACTAGTTCAACCCCTTCGATGAAGGTAAAAGCCTACGTCTAGTTGTGATGGGATTGATTGGGTTTCGATGACCAGGGAGCAAATACGCTTTGCCTGGGTCTTGAGTTGTGGTTTCTTGTCCCTGAACCGCCGTCGGGTCGTCCCTTTATATACATAGGTTGACGCCCGGCCGGTCTACAAAGTCTCGAGGCCGACTCATACAAGTGTCCGGCTCGGTCTCTCCTTTCCTAACTTACAATACAAGTTACATAACCATGGCGGTTTACCACTATGGGCCCTAATCCGCCTTTGGGCTCTGAGCCTCTAAGCTTCATCAGTAAAACGCCATCTTCGGATCTTCATGGGCTTCAATAAGGTTGAGGGTGAACCGGGCCCTCCTGGCCGGTTTACGCTCAGTAGTTATATCCCCAACAGCTCCCCTTGTGTTGAATCAATAAATTTGGGTTGAATACTTTACCCTCGAAAGCTGTTGCGATCCCCTACACTTGTGGGTTATCAAGACTAATTTATGGCGCCGTTGCCGGGGAGCATAGCTCTATTCTCTGAGTCACTTGGGATTTATATCTGTTGATCACTATGAAGAACTTGAAAGACGACCGAACTACTATTTTGCCCTCAACTACGAGGGGAGGTAAGGAACTGCCATCTAGCTCTACACTAGATTCTCCTTCAGTTATTAGTAGGCTTGCGACACCTAAACCTGCTACTGCTATGAATTCTGATATGTCGCATGTTATTGATGATGCCACTTCTGCTATGCATGATGAAACTACTTCTGTGCGTGATACTACTTTGCCATTAGGTGAATTTCTTGATGAACAACTTGCTAGAGTTAGGGGGAATGAAATTACTGAAGATCCTATTACTGATGATAGTGATGATGAAGGTTCTCCCAATGATTATGTATTACCTGTTGTTCCTAAGGGTTATGTTATGAATGAATAAGCTTCTAGGGAAATTTTTGCTTGCAATGATAGATATGATCTTAAGAAATTATTAGCTAAATGGAAGCAGCAGTCTCTTAATGCTAGAATGAAACCTGACCCAGCTTTTGCTACTTCACCTATTTGTGTTACTCATAAGGATTATGAATTCTCTGTTGATCCTGATATTATTACTTTAGTTGAATCTGATCCTTTTTATGGCCTTGAATCTGAAACTGTTGTGGCACATCTTACCAAGTTGAATGATATAGCTACCCTGTTTACTCATGATGAGAAGTCTTGCTATTTTTATATCCTTAAGATATTTTTGTTCTCATTAAAGGGTGATGCTAAGACTTGGTATAATTCTCTTGCTCCTGGTTGTGTGCGTAGTCCTCAGGATATGATTTATTACTTCTCTGCTAAATATTTCCCTGCTCATAAGAAATAAGATGCCCTGCGGGAAATATATAATTTTGTGCAAATCAAAGAAGAGAGTCTCCCACAAGCTTGGGGGAGGCTTCTCCAGTTACTTAATGCTTTGCCTGATCATCCTCTTAAGAAAAATGAAATACTTGATATCTTTTATAATGGACTAACCGATGATTCCAAGGACTACTTGGATAGTTGTGCTGGTTGTGTTTTCAGGGAAAGAACAATCGACGAAGCTGAAATATTATTGAATAATATGTTAACTAATGAAAATAATTGGACTCTTCCCGAGCCAGTTCCTGAAGTAATTCCTGAACCAATTGAGCCAACTCCTGAGCCTATTCCTAAGCCCACTCCGAAGAAGAGAGGTGTTTTATTTCTCAGTCCTGAAGATATGCAAGAGGAAAAGAAATCAATGAAAGAAAAAGGTATTAAAGCTGAAGATGTTAAGAATTTACCTCCTATTGAAGAAATACATGGTCTTAATATACCGCCTGAAGAACTACATTGTCTTGATAACCCGACATAGGTAGTAAAGGTAAATTCTCTCTATAGATATGATAAAGTTGAAATCCCCTCTACTAAATTTCATAGCCCATGCTTAGATGAATTTGATGACTTTATGGCTAGACAAGAAAGTTTTAACGCTTATGTAGGTAGAGAGTTAAAGAATAATGCTTTCGAGATAGGACGTGTAAGTGATAATCTGGCTAGAGTTAAAGATGAACTTCACCTTGTTAGCAAATATGCTTCTATGGTTGCTACTCAAGCTGAGCAAGTACTCAAAGCTCAAAATGATTTGCTTGATGAATTGAATAATAAAAATGACTTTGCTATTAGAGTGGCTACTAGAACTGGTAGAATGACTCAGGAACCTTTGTATCCTGAAGGCCACCCTAAGAGAATCAAGCAAGATTCTCAGAGAAATAATTTAGAGGCACCTAGTTCTTCTAAAAAGAAGAAAAAGAAAAATGATAGAACTTTGCATGCTTCTAGTGAACCTACTGTAGACACACCTGAGAATCCCAATGATATTTCTATTTCTGATGCTGAAACACAATCAGGTGATGAACACGAACCTAGTGATAATGTTAATAATAATGTTCATGTTGATGCTCAACCTAGCAAAAACAATGAAGTAGAGATTGAACCTGTTGTTGATCTTGATAACCCACAATCAAAGAATCAACGTTATGATAAGAGAGATTTTGTTGCTAGGAAGCACGGTAAAGAAAGAGAACCATGGGTTCAGAAACCCATGCCCTTTCCTCCTAAACCATCCAAGACAAAGGACGATGAAGATTTTGAGCGCTTTGCTGAAATGATTAGACCTATTTTCTTACGTATGCGCTTAACTGATATGCTTAAAGTGAATCCTTATGCTAAGTATATGAAGGATATCATTACAAATAAAAGAAAGATACCGGAAGCTGAAATTTCCACCATGCTTGCTAATTACACTTTTAAGGGTGGAATACCAAAGAAACTTGGAGATCCGGGTGTACCAACTATACCATGTTCCACTAAAAGAAATTATGTTAGAACTGCTTTATGTGATCTTGGAGCCGGTGTTAGTGTTATGCCTCTCTCTTTATATCGTAGACTTGAATTGAATAAGTTGACACCTACTAAAATATCTTTGCAAATGGCTGATAAATCAACTTCTATACCTGTCGGTATTTGTGAGGATGTGCCTGTTGTGGTTGCAAATGTCACTATCTTAACGGACTTTGTTATTCTTGATATTCCCGAGGACGATAGTATGTCTATTATCCTTGGTAGACCTTTTCTTAATACTGCAGGGGCTGTTATTGATTGCAACAAAGGCAATGTCACTTTTCATGTTAATGGTAATGAGCATACGGTACACTTTCCGAGGAAACAATCTCAAGTTCATAGCATCAATTCTATTGAAAAAGTTCCAACTATCATTTTTGGAGGTTTTGAATTTCCTCTCCCTACTGTCAAGAAAAAGTATGATATTCTTATTGTTGGGGATTTTCATATCCCCGTTGAGGTAACTTAGTGTTATTCGTAATTTCTCTGGTTCCGTGTTATTTGGAATGAGTTTGTTAACAAGACTTGATCAACCTTGTTAGTGGGTTCATTTTGATGATCATGAGATGGATGAAACTAGAAGGCACAACCTTCTGTACCCTCTTTTTACTTTCTGTTATTTAGAATAAATAAAGCAAAAATAGTATTATCTGTCTGTTTTCTAAATTATCCATGCAATAAAAAAATAGACCAAAAATAAAAGTGCTCCAAATGCCCTGCAAATTTAGTATGATTTTTTCTGGAATATTTGAGGATTTTAGGCATAGAAAACACTACAGGAGGAGCAAGCACCAGGCCACGAGAGTGGAGGGCGCCCCCCCTATAGGGCGTGCCCCCCTGTCTCGTGGGCCCCTGGTGGCCCCCCTCCACTTATGCCAGCACCCACACACTTCATCTTCTACCCAAAAGAATCCCCATCCAGCTCAAGCACGAGTTCTAGCTCGTTTTGCTGCGATTTTCGATCTCCTTGCTCAAAGCTCCATTCACAAAACTGCTTTGGGAGATTGTTGCTTGGTATGTGACTCCTCCATTGGTCCAATTAGTTTTTGTTGTAGTGCTTTATTCATTGCAAATTTTTGCTGCATAGGAGACCATGTTCTTGAGCTTGCATGTTAAATTTTTGAGGTCCCAAGCAATCCTAATGCATGATATAGGCTCTAGGCACTTGTAGGAGTAGTTGCTACCAATCTTGTTTAGTTTTATTCACTTTTATTTTGAAGTTACTAAAATTTCAGAAATTTTCAGAAAAAGAATTATGCTTAGAAGAATGTACCAAGGAGGTTCCTCGGCAAAGAAAGGACTAGGATTGCTATACGTGAGCAAGATGTTGAATTGCCGAGGGACGAAAATGTACGGGCTTGTGAGTGGCCATCCGATGATTTTATGGTCGAAGCAGGCTTCAAGGAGGAATTTGACGCGTATGTGCGTAATGCCGAGCTGGAGGACTTCTTACAAGATAAGTGTCCTCAATACTATAAATTGACTGATTCCTTTGTGTGGAGGTTCCAATATATCTGTGCGCGTAATTCTCCTAGTGTCATGTTTGATATTTATGATACATCTTATACCATAGATTTAGAGGATTTCACAACTGCTTGCAAACTCCCGCAGTGGGGTAATATTAATGATCCTTGCAAATCTGAATTTAGAGATTTTCTTTCTAGTATTACTATGGGAGAATCTAGGGACATAGCACAAGCTACCATAGGGAGCATTCATTTTCCTGCTATACATTATTTTGCTCTCTTTATTGGTAGATACATTAACAGTAAGGACGAAGCATGTCACATGTGTGTCCCTGATCGTTGTGTCCTCAAAAGTGCTGTGTCAGGTTATAAAGGTTATAACTTGGGGGCAATAGTTGCACGTAGGTTGCAGAATAATAGTAGAAGGGGGGATTTATTTGGAGGAATTTGTGCAACCCGTGTGGCTAATTTTCTTAATATAGCCCCACGAGAGGGGGATATGATATTACCTCATGTTTATTTGGATAAAGAAGCTATGTTCGATCATCATTTTCTTGAGAGGAATGAACAATTCCTCCATTATTGACTAATCTATGACAGGCGCAACATCGTCCCTGTTACTCTTCCTGCCCCCTACCTTTTTGATTATCAGGCAAAAGGAAGATATGTTGTCACCAGGGAAGAAGCAGCTGAATACGAGAGGGGAATGGAGGCAGCTCGCCAACACGCTGCTGCTCAGGAGGCTGTTGCCTCTGCATTTCAGTACAACCCCAGTTTCAATTATGGATATCAGCAGGGCGGTCATTGGTATTAAACCAACTTAGGCCAAAAGCCTAAGCTTGGGGGAGTACGTATTTCTCACCGACTTTACATTCATGTTCACACACTAGTCGTCGGTGCTCATACTCTTTCATTGTATTATCCATGCTAGTTTAAATTTCTTTTTCTAGTTTTCTTCTTGTGTGTTTGATAAACCTTAAGAAAAACCAAAAAAAATAGTTAGTTTAATTTCCATGCTTGTAGTAGAATTAAAATGAAAACCCAAAAAGATTTCTAGTTCTTATTCTTACTTGTTGGGAGCTTTCCCGTGTAAATAGTTTTATTTTCTTTTCTTTCTTTTGGGGGTCGAGAAGACTATATTGAAAATGCTTAGTGGCTCTCATATGCATGATTGTTTATTTAACTTGGAGCCCATATTACCCTGTTTTCTCTCTTGAGTTGAATGCTTGCAGATTCCAGCTTAGTCCAATGCATGTGCACTCTTATTATTATACACATCGTTCGGTCGTGCAAGTGAAAGGAAATAATGACGATATATGATGGACTTATTGAGATGAAAAAAGCTGGTATGAACTCGACCTCTCTTGTTTTTGTAAATATGATGAGTTCATCGTTCCTGAGTCAGCTATTATGAAGTAAACATATTTGCAATGACATTTCTTGTGCCATGCTTGATTAGCTATGAGTTATAATGGTTTACCTTGCGTGCCAACATGCTATTAGAATGATTATGATGTGATATGATGGGATGGTATCCTCCTTTGAATGAATTGAGTGACTCGACTTGGAACATGTTCACGCATGTAGTTGAATCAAATCAACATAGCCTTCATGATATTTATGTTCATGGTGGATTATATCCTACTCATGCTTGTACTCGGTGTGAATCAATTTTAATGCATGTTTATGACTGTTGTCGTTCTCTCGGTTGGTCGCTTCCCAGTCTTTTGCTAGCCTTCACCTGTACTAAGCGGGAATACTGCTTGTGCATCCAAACTCCTTAAACCCCAAAGTTATTCCATATGAGTCCACTATATCTTCCTATATGCGGTATTTACCTACTGTTCCAAGTAAATTTGTATGTGCCAAACTCCAAACCTTCAAATGTAATTCTGTTTTGTATGCTTGAGCAACTCATGTTACAACTAGGGCTGCCTATATCTTCCATGCTAGGTGGGTTATTCTCACGAGGAGTGGACTCCGCTCCTCATTCACGAGAAAGGGCCGGTAACCGGGATGCCCAGTTCCATGATCCAAAAAGATCAAAGCAAATCAAAATAATTAAACAAAACTCCCCTTGGGCTGTTGTATGTTGGAGGCACTCGTTGTTTCAAGCAAGCCATGGATTGATGCTTGTTGGTGGTTGGGGGAGTATAAACCTTTACCATTCTGTTTGGGAACTGCCTATAATGCATTTAGTATGGAAGATACAGCCATCTCATAGTTGTTGCGTTGACAGCGAAAGTATGCCGCTCAAAATGTTATTCAATCTCTATTTTAAAATCGAGCTCTGGCACCTCTACAAATCACTACTTCCCTCTGCGAAGGGCCTATCTATTTACTTTTATGTTGAATCATCACCCTTCTTATTAAAAGCACCCGCTGGAGAGCACACTGTCATTTGCATTCATTACTATTGGTTTATATTGGGTATGACTTGACTGAATCTCTTTTACCATGAATTACAATGTTTAGTCGGTCCTTGATCTTTAAAGGTGCTCTGCATTTATATTTTGCGGTCTCAGAAAGGGCTAGCGAGATACCATTTTGTTATATCATGTTATGATTATTTTGAGAAAGTGTTGTCACCCGAGTTTTATTATTATGGCTCGCTAGCTGATTATGCTATTGATATGAGTAATAGTGAGACCTACGTGTTATTGTGAGTATGGTTAGTTCATAATATTTGCTGAAACTTGAATGCTGGCTTTTCATGTTACAACAACAAGAGCAAACAGAGTTTGTAAAAGTTTTTCTTTATCACTTTCAGTTTATCAACTGAATTTCTTGAGGACAAGCAAAGGTTTAAGCTTGGGGGAGTTGATACGTCTCCAACGTATCTACTTTTCCAAACACTTTTGCCCTTGTTTTGGACTCTAACTTGCATGATTTGAATGAAACTAACCCGGACTGACGCTGTTTTCAGCAGAACTGCGATGATGTTGTTTTATGTGTAGAAATGAAAAGTTCTCAGAATGTCCTGGAAATCCACAGAGGCACTTTTTGGAATTAATAAGAATTTTTGGTGAAAGAATCAACACCAAGGGGCCCACAGGCTGTCCAAGAGACAGGGGGCGCCCCCCCTAGGGCGCGCCCTCCTATCTCGTGGGCCCCCTGGACCTCCACCGACCTCAACTCCAACTCCATATATTCACGTTCAGGGAGAAAAAAATCAGAGAGAAAGTTTCATCGCATTTTACTACACGGAGCCGCCGCCAAACCCTAATCTCTCTCGGGAGGGCTGATCTGGAGTCCGTTCGGGGCTCCGGAGAGGGGGATTCGTCGCTGTCGTCATCATCAACCATCCTCCATCACCAATTTCATGATGCTCACTGCCGTGCGTGAGTAATTCCATCGTAGGCTTGCTGGACGGTGATGGGTTGGATGAGATTTACCATGTAATCAAGTTAGTTTTGTTAGGGTTTGACCCCTAGTATCCACTATGTTCTGAGATTGATGTTGCTATGACTTTGCTATGCTTAATGCTTGTCACTAGGGCCCGAGTGTCATGATTTCAGATCTGAACCTATTATGTTTTCATGAATATATGTGTGTTCTTGATCCTATCTTTCAAGTCTATAGTCACCTATTATGTGTTATGATCCGACAACCCCGAAGTGACAATAATCGGGATACTTCTCGGTGATGACCGTAGTTTGAGGAGTTCATGTATTCACTGTGTGCTAATGCTTTGTTCCGGTTCTCTATTAAAAGGAGGCCTTAATATCCCTTAGTTTCCGCTAGGACCCCGCTGCCACGGGGGGGTAGGACAAAAGATGTCATGCAAGTTCTTTTCCATAAGCACGTATGACTATTTACGGAATACATGCCTACATTACATTGATGAATTGGAGCTAGTTCTATATCACCCTATGTTATAACTATTGCATGAGGAATCGCATCCGGCATAATTATCCATCACTGAGCCATTGCCTACGAGCTTTTCATATATTGTTCTTAGCTTATTTACTCTTCCGTTGCTACTGTTACAACTACTACAAAAACCCAAAACATTTATCTTTACTTTTGCTACCATTACCATTATTATCATACCACTTTTGCTACTAAATACTTTGCTACAGATACTAAGTTATCCAGGTGTGGTTGAATTGACAACTCAACTGCTAATACTCAAGAATATTCTTTGGCTCCCCTTGTTTCGAATCAATAAATTTGGGTTGAATACTTTACCCTCGAAAGTTGTTGCGATCCCCTACACTTGTGGGTTATCAGGCAACAATTAGTCACGATGACTCCGCCTATAAAACCCACTGCTCCCTGATGTGAGAAGTCGTCAACTGGTGTTTTACCGTGGTGAAAACCAAAAGATTCCCCGCTCCTCGGCTGGCTCCCTCCGCCTTCCTGTAGATTGCATTGCCTTTCAACCGTTTCGCCCCCTTTGCTTCCTCTCCCCATTGCTTCTACCTGGTGCCATGGCGGCGCAGCAGATCACGAAGTCTGAGGTGAGGCGCCTGACACAGGAGCTCCATGCCAAGGATGCGGAGCTCAGGGCCAAGGACGTGGAGCTCCGTGAGCTCAAGGAGGAGAGGAGTGCCATGCTCCTCCGTTATGTGCGGGAGTTCACGGAGCTTCAAAAGCGGCAGGCATCCACCACAAAGATGCTCGAGGCGTCGGTGGTGTTGCTGCAGAAAGCGGGAGATACGATAGGCCGTCAGGGGAGCCGGCTGGAGCGCGAGCGGGCCGATCGTAATGAGGTCCAGGATCGCCTCAGCCACTTGGTGAACCAAGTTGCCACGGACGTGTTGCGGCTGCGCGATGCCTACCATCGTGCCAGCACGACGATGCTGGCCGTCGGGCTAAACCCGTTCGACCACCCGGTCGACTTCAACGAGCTACGGCTTCCTGACCTGGTCTCCTTCTTCACATATATCTCCGAGGAGCTGAGCCGTCTCCGCGCAATGGTGGGGGCTGAGCTGGACAAGGAGGGGTTGCGGGCTGCCGTTGTCGTTGCCGGGCGAATCCTTTCAGGGCTCCGTCACCGGAATCCATTTGTGCCATTGGACGCCGTCTTTGACGAGTTGGCTCCGGTCGACCGGGAGCGGGCTCTGCGGGCGGTTGCACCCTGCATCACCAATGTTGTGCGCCTCGAGAAGAAGAGGGACTTCAGTGGTGTTTAGGTGCCCTCTGCATGGGCATGTCCATTTCTCGGTGCAACATGACCGTTGGATCAAACTCAAATGGTGCAGATCAGTCACTGTAGCACAAAGCATGTGGGTGTGTTTGGTTGCATTCTCATCTCAATATAGTTGTTTCCTCTTCATGTATTTTTGTTAACCTACTAGTGTGGACTCATGCACCCTTAATGCACTCTGCCAAATACCCAAATGTGGGTCGAGAAGGGAACTTTTGCTCCCATCTCGTGCACCCTTCATACACCCTGCCTAACACTATTCGTGCTTCATATGGTTCATGTTTCGTGGAGTACTGTAGCACCGTACTCTCCGTGCGATGTGGACCTACTTCTGTTAACATTGATCTCACCGTTCATTCTCGACTGGACAGTCGAAAAAGCGGTACTATGTTACATATAGGAGTAGTTGACATGCGCACAACATCATTTGTTATCGTCATATCTTACTACACTAGCAACAAGATTGTGTAGTACTGACGTATGAACCACTGCACATGCCTAGTAGTAGGAGCACTGTGTATGTTCAAGTGGCTGCAGTGTTTCGCACCCCTCCATCGTAAGAGTGGAAACGCTTGTTGTAATCATTTTTTCTTCAGAAAAACAGTGGACATGCTCTACCATGCGGATCCTCCTCCAGCCATGCACTAAATTACTCACTTTCGCCGACGTATGGGACAGCCAGCACCTGGGTCCACCAGCCATGCACTAAATTACTCCGTAGTAGAGTGACGGTAGACTACCCCGATCGAAGCACCGCAGTAATGCCCAATGAGCCGTCAAATCACAAAACCCCCTCCTTTCCAGCAGTAAGTCAGACGGACGAAGCAACCATCCTTTCACTCTTCTCTCTCAGCTTCCTCTCTTGAAGAAAACCCCCACTCACTTTGCTTCTCCCTCATCTCGTTCCTCCTTTCACTCTTCTCTCTCAGCTTCCTCTCTTGGATGGACGCTGGAGCACCGGCCGACGTGATGTCTATGGCTCTGGCCAAAACCGTCGAGGCTCATGGTACAAAGAAGTGCAAGCACCCCGCCGAGACTACCGTAGACAAGCTCAAAGCCATCGCCCTGTCCAAGCCCCCCTCTCCGGGATACCTCATTAAGCAAGTCCAGGTAATGTCTCTTGTTGACGATCTTTTTCTCGATCTTGATCGTGTTTTTTCATCCAACATGTAGTACTAGTACTGGTAGTACAACTTTCTAGGTGATCTTGCATGTGATTTTAGTGTGCCAAATGACGGTTCTAAATTCCTCTTTTGACCAAAACATGCGAGAGGTTGACACTGATTTCTTATAGATTACTTTCAACTACTCCCTCTGTCCCAAATTTCTTGTCTTAGATTTGTCTAGATACGGATGTATCTAATACTAAAATGTGACTTGATACATCCGTATCTAGACAAATCTAAGACAAGAATTTTGGGACGGAGGGAGTACTTTATGAACATCAATGCTACCTTTGAAGAGGGTATATTTGCCTCAGTAACTTGTGTTATGGATATTGCAAGTAATCCCTCTGCTCTCATGCCTTTGAAGACATGTTCTAGTGTCTTTGTTCACTCATTTCTGTGCGTATATGTAGTCATATATGGAGTATAACATCGAAAATCATCTTATATTTCTGAACGGAGGTAGTAATAAAATATGGTTTCTGTTTGAATTAGAACCAGGTCCGCGGTGGAGATAAAGTTCTCAAAGTCATGTCGTGTGAACTGGAAGACCTGATGATGAGTTCTACTACTGAACTATCCAGCTGCTGTGTCCTTGTCGCCACGTGTCCTGAACTAGTGTTTTCCTGTAGCTTGAGGATGTACTTGACCACAATAATTTCCTGGATGTGCCTTCGATTATGAAGGGTGTGGTTCTTGTGAAGCTTCCCAACAAATCTGATGTGGCATGTCTTCATCATCGTGTTTATGAGTGGAAAGACCACTCTTTTAGGTTCTCCAAGGTTGACAAGATGGTGATGGTGCATGTAGAAATCTCTCATGAAGTCCATGGCCTAGTCAGTTATGCGGGGTTCATCCCGTAGGTCGGTGGCAAGAAATAGTATGCAGAGTTTAGTTGGTGCAACTTTGCTTGTCTGTAGTAAGTACTATTGTTCAGTACTTGATTTGTGTTTGTGAACCCTGTATTGTTTATTAGTGAAGGAAATATGCCCTAGAGGCAATAATAAAGTTATTATTTATTTCCTCATATCATGATAAATGTTTATTATTCATGCTAGAATTGTATTAACCGGAAACATGATACATGTGTGAATACATAGACAAGCATATAGTCACTAGTATGCCTCTACTTGACTAGCTCGTTAATCAAAGATGGTTATGTTTCCTAACCATAGACATGTGTTGTCATTTGATTAATGGGATCACATCATTAGGAGAATGATGTGATTGACATGACCCATTCCGTTAGCCTAGCACTTGATCGTTTAGTATGTTGCTATTGCTTTCTTCATGACTTATACATGTTCCTGTAACTATGAGATTATGCAACTCCCGTTTATCGGAGGAACACTTTGGGTGCTACCAAACATCACAACGTAACTGGGTGATTATAAAGGAGTACTACATGTGTCTCCAAAGGTAGATGTTGGGTTGGCGTATTTCGAGATTAGGTTTTGTCACTCCGATTGTCGGAGAGGTATCTCTGGGCCCTCTCGGTAATGCACATCACTATAAGCCTTGCAAGCAATGTAACTAATGAGTTAGTTACGGAATGATGCATTACGTAACGAGTAAATAGACTTGCCGGTAACGAGATTGAACTAGGTATTGGATACCGACGATCGAATCTCGGGCAAGTAACATACTGATGACAAAGGGAACAACGTATGTTGTTATGCGGTTTGACCGATAAAGATATTCGTAGAATATGTAGGAACCAATATGGGCATCTAGGTTCAGCTATTGGTTATTGACCAAGAATAGTTCTAGGTCATGTCTACATAGTTCTCGAACTCGTAGGGTCCACACGCTTAACGTTACGATGACAGTTTTATTATGAGTTTATAAGTTTTGATGTACCGAAGTTTGTTCGGAGTCCCGGATGTGATCACGGACATGACGAGGAGTCTCGAAATGGTCGAGACATAAAGATTGATATATTGGATGACTATATTCGGACACCGGAAGTGTTCCGTGTGATTTCGGAGAAAACCAGAGTGCCGGAGGGTTACCGGAACCCCCCCCCCCCCGGGAGAGTTAATGGGCCACATGGGCCTTAGTGGAAAGAGAGAGGGGCGGCCAGGGTGGGCCGCGCGCCCCCTCTCCCTCTGGTCCGAATTGGACTAGGAGGGGGGCGGCGCCCCCCTCTCTCCTTCCCCCTCTCCCCCTTCCTTTCCCCCTCCTAGTAGGAGTAGGAAAGGGGGAGTCCTACTCCTACTAGGAGGAGGACTCCTCCTCCTTGGCGCGCCCACATGGGCCGGCCGGCCTCCCCCCTTGCTCCTTTATATACGGGGGCGGGGGGCACCGTAGAGACACACAAGTTGATCTACGGATCGTTCCTTAGCCGTGTGCGTTGCCCCCCTCCACCATATTCCACTTCGGTCATATCGTCACGGAGTTTAGGCGAAGCCCTGCGCCGGTAGAACATCATCATCGTCACCACGCCGTCGTGCTGACGGAACTCATCCCCGAAGCTTTGCTAGATCGGAGCCCGGGGATCGTCATCGAGCTGAACGTGTGCTGAACTCGGAGGTGTCGTACGTTCGGTGCTTGGATCGGTCGGATCATGAAGACGTATGACTACATCAACCGCGTTGTGCTAACGCTTCCTCTTACGGTCTACGAGGGTACGTGGACAACACTCTCCCCTCTTGTTGCTATGTCATCACCATGATCTTGCGTGTGCATAGGAAATTTTTTGAAATTACTACGTTCCCCAACAGTGGCATCCGAGCCTAGGTTTTATGCGTTGATGATATATGCACGAGTTGAACACAAGTGAGTTGTGGGCGATACAAGTCATACTGCTTACCAGCATGTCATACTTTGGTTCGGCGGTATTGTGAGATGAAGTGGCCCGGACCGACATTACGCGTACGCTTACGCGAGACTGGTTTTACCGACGTGCTTTGCACACAGGTGGCTGGCGGGTGTCAGTTTCTCCAACTTTAGTTGAACCGAGTGTGGCTACGCCCAGTCCTTGCGAAGGTTAAAACAGCACCAACTTGACGAACTATCGTTGTGGTTTTTGATGCATAGGTAAGAACGGTTCTTGCTCAGCCCGTAGCAGCCACGTAAAACTTGCAACAACAAAGTAGAGGACGTCTAACTTGTTTTTGCAGGGCATGTTGTGATGTGATATGGTCAAGACGTGATGAGATATAAGTTGTTGTATGAGATGATCATGTTTTGTTGAAATTATAGGCAACTGGCAGAAGCCCTATGGTTGTCTCTTTGTTGCATAAGATGCAAGTGCCAAATAATTGCTTTACTTTATCGCTATGCGATAGCAATAGTTGCAAGAGCAATAGTTGGCAAGACGACCATGTGATGACACATTGATATAGATCAAGATGATGAAGATCATGGTGTCGTGCCAGTAACGATAGAGATCATGACAGTACTTTGGAGATGGAGATCAAAGGCGCAAGATGATCATGGCCATATCATGTCACATATTTTGATTGCATATGATGTTTATCTGTTATACATCTTATTCTGCTTTGATTGACGGTAGCATTTTAAGATGATCTCTCACTAAAAATTATCAAGAAGTGTTCTCCCTGAATATGCACTATTGCCAAAGTTCGTCGTGCCCAGAAACCACGTGGTGATCGGGTGTGATAAGCTCTACGTCCATCTACAACGGGTGCAAGCCAGTTTTGCACACGCAGAATATTCAGGTTATACTTGACGAGCCTAGCATATGCAGATATGGCCTCGGAACACGGAGACCAAAAGGTCGAGCGTGAATTATATAGTAGATATGATCAACATAGTGATGTTCACCATTGAAAACTACTCCATCTCACGTGATGATCGGTTATGGTTTAGTTGATTTGGATCACGTGATCACTTAGATGACTAGAGAGATGTCTGTCTAAGTGGGAGTTCTTAAGTAATATGATTAATTGAACTTAAATTTATCATGAACTTAGTACCTGGTAGTATTTTGCAAATTATGTTATAGAGCAATAGCTCGCGTTGTTGCTTTCTTATGTTTATTTTGATATGTTCCTAGAGAAAATTGTGTTGAAAGATGTTAGTAGCAATGATACGGATTGGATCCGTGATCTAAGGTTTATCCTCATTGCTGCACAGAAGAATTATGTCCTTAATGCACCGCTAGGTGACAAACCTATTGCAAGAGCAGATGCAGACGTTATGAATGTTTAGCTAGCTCAGAATGATGACTACTTGATAGTTTAGTGCACCATGCTTAAACGGCTTAGAATTGGGACTTCAAAGACGTTTTGAACGTCATGGACCATATGAGATGTTCCAGGAGTTGAAGTTAATATTTCCAGTAAATACCCGAGTTGAGAGATATGAAGTCTCCAACAAGTTCTATAGCTAAAAGATGGAGGAGAATCGCTCAACTAGTGAGCATGTGCTCAGATTGTCTGGGTACTTCAATCGCTTGAATCAAATGGGAGTTAATCTTCCAGATAAGATAGTGATTGACAGAATTCTCTAGTCACCATCACTAAGTTACTAGAACTTCGTGATGAACTATAGTATGCAAGGGATGACAAAAATGATTCCTGAGCTCTTCGTGATGTTGAAATCGATGAAGGTAGAAATCAAGAAAGAGCATCAAGTGTTGATGATTGACAAGACCACTAGTTTCAAGAAAAGGGCAAAGGGAAAGAAAGGGAAACTTCAAGTAGAATGGCAAACAAGTTGCCACTCCCGTGAAGAAGACCAAAGCTGGACCAAAGCCTGAAACTGAGTGCTTACACTGCAAAGGAAATGGTCACTGGAAGCGGAAATGCCCTGAATATTTGGTGGATCAGAAGGATGGCAAAGTGAACAAGGGTATATTTGATATACAGGTTATTGATGTGTGCCTTACTAGTGTTTATAGTATCCCCTGAGTATTTGATACTTGTTCGGTTGCTAAAAATTTAGTAACTCGAAACAGGAGTTACAGAATAAACAGAGACTAGTTGAAGGGGAAGTGACGATGAATGTTGGAAGTAGTTCCACGCACTCCCTATACTTTCGAGATTAGTGTTAAACCTAAATAAATGTTATTTAGCTTTTGCGTTGAGCATGAATATGATTTGATCATGTTTATTGCAATACGGTTATTCATTTAAAGTCAGAGAATAATTGTTGTTCTGTTTACATGAATAAAACCTTCAATGGTCATACACCCAATGAAAATAGTTTATTGGATCTCGATCGTAGTGATACACATATTCATAATATTGATGTTAAAAGATGCAAAGTTAATAATGATAGTGCAACTTATTTGTGGCACTGCCGTTTGGGTCATATCGGTGTAAAGCGCATGAAGAAACTCCATAAAGATGGATTTTCAGAATCACTTGGTTATGAATCATTTGATGCTTGCGAACCATGCCTTTTGGGCAAGATGACTAAAACTCCGTTCTCTGGAACAATGGAACAAGCTACTGACTTATTGGAAATAATACATATCGATGTATGTGATCCAATGAGTGTTGATGCTCGTGGCAAGTATCGTTATTTTCTGACCTTCACAAGATGATTTGAGCAGATATGGGTATGTCTACTTGATGAAACATAAGTCTGAAATAGTTGAAAGGTTCAAAGAATTTCAGAGTGAAGTGGAAAAATCAGCGTAACGAGAAAATAAAGTTTCTGTGATCTGATCGCAGAGACGAATATTTGAGTTACGAGTTTGGTCTTCAATTAAAACAATGTGGAATAGTTTCACAGCTCACGCCACCTGGAACACCACAACGTTATGGTGTGTCCGAATGTCGTAATAGCACTTTATTGGATATGGTGCGATCTATGATGTCTCCTACTGATTTACCACTATTATTTTGGGGTTATGCATTAGAGACAGCTGCATTCACGTTAAAAGGGCACCATCTAAATCCGTTGAGACGACACCATATGAACTGTGGTTTAGCAAGAAACCCAAGTTGTCATTTCTTAAAATTTGGGGCTGCGATGCTTATGTGAAAAGGTTTCATCCTGATAAGCTCAAACCCAAATCGGAGAAGTGCATCTTCGTAGAATACCCAAAGGAAACTGTTGGGTACTCCTTCTATCACAGATCCGAAGGCAAAACATTCGTTGCCAAGAATGGATCCTTTCTAGAGAAGAAGTTTCTCTCGAAAGAAGTGAGTGGGAGGAAAGTAGAACTTGATGAGGTAACTATACCTGCTCCCTTATTGGAAAGTAGTTCATCACAAGAACCGGTTCCTGTGACAACTACACCAATTAGTGAGGAAGCTAATGATATTGATCATGAAACTACAGATCAAGTTTCTACTGAACATCGTAGGTCTACCAGAGTACGGTCCGCACCAAAGTGGTACGGTAATCCTGTTCTGAAAGTCATGTTACTAGACCATGATAAACGTACGAACTATGAGGAAGCGATGATGAGCCCAGATTCCGCAAAATGGCTGGAGGCCATGAAATTTGAGATAGGATCCATGTATGAGAACAAAGTGTGGACTTTGGTGGACTTGCTCGATGATTGGCAAACTATAAGAAATAAATGGATCTTCAAGAGGAAGACGAACGTTGATAGTAGTGTTACTATCTACAAAGCTCGACTTGTCGCAAAAAGGTTTTTGACAAGTTCAAGGTGTTGACTACAATGAGATTTTCTCAACTGTAGTGATGCTTAAGTATGTCCGAATCATGTTAGCAATTGCCACATTTTATGAAATCTGGCAAATGGATGTCAAAACTGCATTCCTTAATGGTTTTCTTAAAGAAGAGTTGTATATGATGCAACCAGAAGGTTTTGTCAATCCTAAAGGTACTAACAAAATGTGCAAGCTCCAGCGATCCATCTATGCACTGGTGCAAGCATCTCAGAGCTGGAATATACGCTTTGATAAGTTGATCAAAGAATATAGTTTTGTAGAGACTTACGGTGAAGCCTGTATTTACAAGAAAGTGAGTCGGAGCACTACAACATTTCTGATAAGTATATGTGAATGACATATTGTTGATCGGAAATAATGTAGAATTATTCTGCAAAGCATAAAGGAGTGTTTGAAAGGACTTCTTTAAAAGAAAGACCTCAGTAAAGCTACTTACATATTGAGCATCAAGATCTATTGAGATAGATCAAGACGCTTGATAAGATTTTCAATGAGTACATACCTTGATAATTTTTTTGAAATAGTTCAAAATGGAACAGTCAAAGAAGGAGTTCTTGCCTGTGATGCAAAGGTGTGAAGTTGAGTAAGACTCAAGACCCGACCATGGCAGAAAATAGAAAGAGAATGAAAAGTCATTCCCTATGCCTCAGTCATAGGTTCTATAAAGTATGCTATGTTGTGAACTAGACCTATTGTATACCTTGCTCTGAGTTTGACAAAAGAATACAATTTTGATCTAAGAGTAGATCACTGGACAGCGGTCAAGAATATCCTTAGTGAGGACTCAGGACATGTTTCTCGATTATGGAGGTGATAAAAGAGCCCATCGTAAAAAGTTACAATGATGCAAGCTTCTACACCGATCCAGATGACTCTAAGTCTCAATCTGGATACATATTGAAAATGGGAGCAATTAGCTAGAGTAGCTCCATGCAGAACATTGTAGACATAGAATATTTGCAAAATACATACGGCTCTAAATATGACGGACCCGTTGACTAAGCCTCTCTCACGAACAAAACATGATCACACCTTAGTACTCTTTTGGGTGTTAATCACATAGCGATGTGAACTAGATTATTGACTCTAGTAAACCCTTTGGGTGTTGGTCACATGACAATGTGAACTATGGGTGTTAACCATATACAGATATGAATATTGGTGTTAAATCACATGGCGATGTGAACTAGATTATTGACTCTAGTGCAAGTCGGAGACTGAAGGAAATATGCCCTAGAGGCAATAATAAAGTTATTATTTATTTCCTCATATCATGATAAATGTTTATTATTCATGATAGAATTGTATTAACCGGATACATGATACATGTGTGAATACATAGACAAACATATAGTCACTAGTATGCCTCTACTTGACTAGCTCGTTGATCAAAGATGGTTATGTTTCCTAACCATAGATATGTGTTGTCATTTGATTAATGGGATCACATCATTAGGAGAATGTTGTGATTGACATGACCCATTCCGTTAGCCTAGCACTTGATCGTTTAGTATGTTGCTATTGCTTTCTTCATGACTTATACATGTTCTTGTAACTATGAGATTATGCAACTCCCGTTTACCGGAGGAACACTTTGGGTGCTACCAAACGTCACAACGTGACTGGGTGATTATAAAGGAGTACTATAGGTGTCTCCAAAGGTAGATGTTGGGTTGGCGTATTTCGAAATTAGGTTTTGTCACTCCGATTGTCGGAGAGGTATCTCTGGGCCCTCTCGGTAATGCACATCACTATAAGCCTTGCAAGCAATGTAACTAATGAGTTAGTTACGGAATGATGCATTACATAACAAGTAAAGAGACTTGCCCATAATGAGATTGAACTAGGTATTGGATACCGACGATCGAATCTCAGGCAAGTAACATACCGATGACAAAGGGAACAACGTATGTTGTTATGCGGTTTGACCGATAAAGATCTTCGTAGAATATGTAGGAACCAATATGGGCATCCAGGTTCCGCTATTGGTTATTGACCGAGAATAGTTCTAGGTCATGTCTACATACTTCTCGAACCCGTAGGGTCCGCACGCTTAACGTTACGATGACAGTTTTATTATGAGTTTATAAGCTTTGATGTACCGAAGTTTGTTCGGAGTCCCGGATGTGATCACGGACATGACGAGGAGTCTCGAAATGGTCGAGACATAAAGATTGATATATTGGACGACTATATTCGGACACCGGAAGTGTTCTGGGTGATTTCGGAGAAAACCGGAGTGCTAGAGG
>NC_057813.1:456783124-456791016 GCF_018294505.1 Triticum aestivum | reverse complement strand
GAGAGTTAATGGGCCACATGGGCCTTAGTGGAAAGAGAGAGGGGCGGACAGGGTGGGACACGCGCCCCCTCTCCCTCTGGTCCGAATTGGACTAGGAGGGGGGCGGCGCCCCCCTCTCTCCTTCCCCCTCTCCCCCTTCCTTTCCCCCTCCTAGTAGGAGTAGGAAAGGGGGAGTCCTACTCCTACTAGGAGGAGGACTCCTCCTCCTTGGCGCGCCCACAAGGGCCGGCCGGCCTCCCCTCTTGCTCCTTTATATACGGGGGCGGGGGGCACCCTAGAGACACACAAGTTGATGTACGGATCGTTCCTTAGCCGTGTGCCGTGCCCCCCTCCACCATATTCCACCTCGGTCATATCGTCGCGGAGTTTAGGCGAAGCCCTGCGCCGGTAGAACATCATCATCATCACCACGCCGTCGTGCTGACGGAACTCATCCCCGAAGCTTTGCTGGATCGGAGCCCGGGGATCGTCATCGAGCTGAACGTGTGCTGAACTCGGAGGTGCCGTATGTTCGGTGCTTGGATCGGTCGGATCGTGAAGACGTACGACTACATCAACCGCGTTGTGCTAACGCTTCCGCTTACGGTCTACGAGGGTACGTGGACAACACTCTCCCCTCTCGTTGCTATGTCATCACCATGATCTTGCGTGTGCGTAGGAAATTTTTTGAAATTACTACGTTCCCCAACAATTAGTACTACCGCTTTTGGTGTGTGGTCAGTCCTGAGAACGGTCTATGTTAATGTCTGTCCACTCAATTTAGTCTGTATATTTTGAAGTATCCAGATCATATTTTTTTGTGAGGACGGTTTATCAATTATGGTTACACTCCAATATCTGTATGGACTGCAGGGTTTATCGCACCCACCAGGATTTCCAGTCCCATGGATGTTCGGTCCATACGATTTGTCACGAACTTTGGATTGTCCTACTTGTGGGAGTAGGCGGGGCCCCTGCATGCCATCCATAGTTGGACGATCAATCTTCTGTTTAGTACTTCAACATAGTGATTTCCTGGTAAGGATTCACTCGTGTCACATCAAGTAAATCTTATTGATTTACTATCTAAATCTTATTGATTTAATGTCATGTTTTCTTTCTTTTCCTGCAGTTTTACGATGCAGGTTTTGCCATGTGAGATTCATCACAGAATAAACCATTTGGCTTGCTCTGCGATGGCTATTTTTGCAGGTTTCACTTCTTATGTCGTGTCAGTAATGAAGGCACTGTCCATCACTTATATTACTGGAAAAAAATGGATCAATCTGTTGTTTGAGTACAAGCTGAATCCCTATGATGAACTACAGTTTGGTTTAACAAAAACACCACAATTAGTCCTTCTCGCGTTTAAAAGAAATGAAGAAAAAAACTAGATCACGGTCATGGATCCTAGTCAAGTTAGAAAGCTGATCATAGAAGACCAGACACGATCGCCGCTGTCTCGCACATCGGTACCACCTTCAGCAACGGATCGAGCACCGGCAGTTGCTCTAGCACTGACAGCGGCAGCAGCTCAGTCTGATCCAGCTGAGGATTGGGCACCGACCGCGTCAGCGTATCAGTCTGATCTACCGGAGGATCGGGCATCGACACCGGCACCTGCTCCGGCACCGGCACCAGCTCTACAAGGAGCACCATCTCCGGCAGCAGCAGCGGCTTCGGCACCTGCACCAACACTTGCACTTGCATCTGCTCCGGCCTGTGCTGTTGCACTGGCAACAGACTGGGCTGCAACTCGCACTTCATATACCAAAGTCCTTACAAAAACCGACATGTCCACCTTCTTGGTAAGCATTGGCCGCCCAAGTGCTTCGTTCTTTTTATTTCCATGTTGTTTCACATGATTCACTGTGTTGATCTAACTGTTTGGGTATGTCTTCTTGTTAGCAAACAGAGAATTCCTAGAGCAACGAGGGAGTCGTTCAACAATCCGGGCAACCACGGCCAAGTTTCTCTTACCATGCGCAGCCTTGGTGTGAATGAACCTGCTCAATATACCGTAAGTACAAAGGATGGTCGCATGATGATTGATGTTAAAGGATGGTCAAGGTTCAAATCTAAATCATATCTTGCGGTAGGGGATGATGTCAAAATCGAACTTTCTCAGCAAGGAGAGCTGGTCCAAATCAACTTTGAAATTCTTCAGTAGCAGCACGCAACTGCCGAACTGATCTATCCTCCGAGAGATTTTGATGTAATAATCTGGCATGGTGAAACAAGTGTCATGTGTGTATAAGTAGTACAACAGTATTATTTATCACATGGTATATCTTTGATAGAATTGCAACTCTGATTGCTAGTTAGGAACTGTCGTTCGATTTCATTCCAACAGATGTCGTGCTTTATTCAATTTTGTGTATTCTCCTTGCGATAGCATCCAAAACTAGCGTCGTACCGATCGCTTGCAATATGAAAAGCGCTGAGGTAGAACACATGGGCCCCCAAACATGCAGGGTGGGCCTGCGGCCCAAAGTCCAGAACCGTGAGAATGTCTGAGTATTATATTCTCAGCTGACCCCCCATAAAAAAAGTTGAACCCCCATAATGCACGTGCGTTGTAGAGGGAGTATATTTCTCGGCAAGGTGAGCCTGTCTGTGATATAAAAGATTTGTATATTTCTTTACAGAGGGAGTATCTCTCTATCAAAAATATATATTTATGTGTAACTAGTTACTCCTGTCTTTCTACTTCCCTTCGCTGATATATGGGGCAACCGGCAACGGGATCCACGTGCCGTATGCACAAATTAGAGTGCACAACTTCACGGTAGACACACCCCGGTCATAGCGCCGCAGTAATGCCCAATGAGCTATCAAATCACACCCCTCCCCCCTTTCCAGCTTTAGCAGTAAGCTAGACGGACGAAGCAGCAATATTTCACTGGGCCTAAATCCCCTTCTCCCGTGTCTGCTTGTTCAGAGAAAACCCCCTCTCGCCGATTGCATAGGGTTTTCTCATGGAGAACCAGGTATGAATTCTTCATCCATCCCCGATAAATCCAAGTCCCTTGGTCGCAGGTAATCCTAGGATGGCAGCCGCCGCCGTTGATGCATTTTTCTTCCTACTGAATCTAGTGTGTTTTATTTGCAGTGCCCAAAGTGCGAGTACCCTACAGGTTTCTGTGCCCTCGGCAAGACGCCACACTTGTTCCTTCTCATCCTAACACAGGATCTTGAAACATGCACGTATGTTCCTAGAATCCTCTTTTCTATCCGGGAGGGTGGGGTTTTTTTGAACATGGTGTCGACTAATTTGGAAATTTGGTTTGCTATATTAGGATAAAAGGTACTACTAGTATGATGATCAACACTGACGTGAAGGAGGAAGTTATTTCTCGATTTGGATAGGGAATACATTGTGTTCTCATATTATTTTTCCTGCAGAGCATTCCTTGCTCTGCCAGAACAGATGTACTCAAGATGCTCGGCCTTGCCATAACCGAATACACCATTTTAATGGTCATAGTGAAGACACGCCATGGATATAAGTTTTGAGTTGGGTTCATGAACCAAGAAGATCACTGCTTTTTTATGGCCGAACTTGGATAAACTTTCTCAAGTGTTACGGACTGAAAGTTCGCGCACGAATGTTGATGGAAATAGCAGAACCTAGTCTCATCTTCACTGTGATCTTCCACCCCGACGTCGTTCCAATTGTTCATCCATGTTAGTTTTGTATCTGGTTCTTGCTTCTTTCCTCGATTACTTCTTAATCCACCTATTCTGTCCAACTAATCGCAATTTAACTTTAGAAGTAGCAACGAATCTCTCACCAAGATGCTACTTCTAACTAATATTTTCTTATAATTAGTGGCACGTGTAGGTTTTTTCAGAGTTAAGTAGGTTACTCGTTTGTTATTCTATAAGAACTCGGCTATTACTCATGGCACTGAAGTTGACTTGGACGACATCCACAAGTTCCTACACTTTACTAATCGTCTTGAGGTCCTTGTAGGGCGTTTCAATGGTGGAAGACCATGTGGGATATGTGTGCCACTGCTGCAGTTGTTGAACAGGTCCAACTATGTTGAGAAATTTATGGTACGAGTTGTTTTCTGGTATATATGGTATTCATAAACTCTTGCTTATGCACAGTTTTACAGCTATGATCTTCTTGAAACAGGAACTGCCCGGGTCTATTGTTCCTATACAGATGCCTGGCCATGGTCGGGTCAGACTTGCGCTTGGTCAGAACATGATGTTTATGTCTACCTACTCCATTCCCCTTGGAGGTGAAAAGATACTTATTCATGGGTGGTCTCAAATAATGAAGGCCCGTCCATCTTGGAGAATAGGACAAAAAATTATGTTCCTGCTTTTCCATGGCTCTAAAGTGAATATCCTGTTTATTGACCACATTGCGAGATGAAGCCACTTTCAGAAGGTTATGGATGCGCGAGGCAGCGCCTGGGCCTTGTCCTGGGGCTTGGCGGCCTCACCCTTGGTTAACTGTAGGAAAAGTAGCACTATTCAAGGCGTGCTTTGTACGGTTGAACCTGTATAAGTACTCATACTGCTTTCAGCTCTGGTTGTTAAGTGCCCCTGCTGGTTTCAGTTAAGGTTGTTAAGTACTCCTACTGCTTTTACAGTCTGTCGTGTTTCTTCAGTCCTGTCTTCCTCCAGCCGCCAAAACCAAACCAGTGCCGGCGGGGCCGCCTGCTTCCGCCTCCCATGGCTGGTTGCGCCTCAGCGCACGCATCGTCGCCCCACCGTCTTCTAAATCATTAACGCCGACGTCCTCCGCACGCTTTGGTGTGCTCGCCGTGGCGCCGCCCTCTCGCGTTGTCAACATGGTCAACAAACAATAGGAATCGGCAGAAGTACGTGGAGAGGATGACAGTAGGGTCCCACCACGTCAGCGTATGGAAAATAAAATGCTTCCTCCTAGTGTTTTCCTGACATCTGGGACCCACGACATTGTGAGCGTATATAGTCAATAGACAAGAGAACAGCATAAGATCGGCTGACACCTGGGACGTAGCTTCTCTAGCAGTATTTTTTTGTTATTGTTGAGACGGAGCAGGGTTTGAACTGGGCTGTGGCCCATCTAGCCCATGCTTATATTTTATGTTCACGATGTGACCAGCCCAGCTATTTTTTCTTTGTGAAAATGAGCCCAGTTTATTTTTTCTGAAGAATACCGAATCCAGGCCTACTTATTTTTCTACGCCCTGATGGGCTACAACTCTTTCAAGACGCCTGCAAATCTTGAAAGTAATATGAAATGGGTTGTAAATGTAAAAATAGATGACAAATTGGCAATTACTTTATAATTTCTGAATTTTTTCACATTTTCAGATTCCTATTTCACTGGGCATTAACCTAATTCAAATATATCTTCAAAGTACTTTAAATCTGGCTCGACATTTCGGTATTAAAAATAGTTTGGTACCCATAGAAATATGCGAAATTGGCCCTGGCCAACCAAAAAAACGACTAAATTGCATAAGAAGTTGCCATGAGCTATATATAAATTATTAAAAAAAGAGGGAGTGGTCTGACTTGTGGGCCTGTTTATTTGACGCGTATGCAAGGTTTTTTAGTTATTATATACGTCAACAAATGATTATAGCAGACGTAACCGTTGGATGTTAATCCAACGGCCGTCGTATTTCTTCAATCTCTGATCTTCTTGCTCCAACCGCCAAAGCAGCGCCAGCGGGACCGACTGCTCCCGCCTCCCGTGGCCGGATGTGCTGCCGCGCAGGCCTTAGCGCCCCTACTACTCCCACCGCTGGCCAGGGCATCCCTCTACTCACCCACACCCCCTGTTATTCTACGGTGACGGCAGCCTCACACCACAGCCGAACCGATGAACCCTCGTACTCCTCTCCGCGCGGGCTTCCACTGCTGCGTCTTCCCCAGCTCCACGTCGTCCCCTTCCTAGGCCTCGCCGTCGTCCACCGCCGTGGTGCTCTCGGTGCGGCGTGGTCAATGTGGTCAACGACCGACTTTCATTGGAATAGTACTGTACGTGGAGAGGCTGACAGCTGGGTCCACGGCAGCCGCAAGGAAGTGCCTCCTTATTACGTGGAAAATAATTATTCCTCCACCTGACAGCAGGACCCACCGGATGGGCCACCAGTATTTTGTGAAAAACATTTCCCCCTGACTGCTACGACCCACCGGACGGGACACCGTATTTCGCGAAAAAACGTTCCCCCCGCTATCAGCTCGGACCCACCGGAAGTGCCTCCTTATTACGCACAAAAAAAATGAATACCCCCTGCGAGCTGGGACCCACCTTGGTGGGAGGCTGACTTGTGGGCCTACTAAGTTGATTGGGATGGAGGCCTTTGTCAACTTTAGTCAATATATGAACGATTCTAGCTCCAGTGACCGTACGATGTCCATCCAACGGCCATAGTGCTTCTTCAACCTCTGGTCTTCTTGCTCCAGCCGCCCAAAGTAACGCCGGTCGTGCTGCATGCTCATGCCTCCCATGGCCAGCTGTGCTGCCACATAGGCCTCACCGCCCCCTACTATTCCCACCGCTGGCCAAGCCCTGCGGCGACGGCAGCCTCACACCGCAGCCGAACCAGTGAAACCTCGTACTCCTCTCTACGCGGGCTTCCACTGTCGCGTCTTCCCCGGCTCCGCGCCGTCCCCTTCCTAGGCCTCGCCGTTGTCCACCGCCGTGGTGCTCTCCGCACAGCGTGGTCAACATGGTCAAGGAACGACTTCCATCGAACGTGGACTGTACGTGGAGAGGCTGACAGCTGGATCCACGGCGGCCGCAATGAAGTGCCTCCTTATTACGCGCAAAATAATTATTCCTCCACCTGACAGCAGGAACCCACCGGACGGGCCACCGTATTTTGCGAAAAAAACATTTCCCCCTGACTGCTGGGACCCACCAGCTACACCTTCGCACGCAAGGAAGTGCGTCCGGGCAAAAAAATGATTCGCCCCCCTGACTGCTGGGACCCACCAACTACATCTTCGCAGGCAAGGAAGTGCCTGACAGTCGGGACCCACCTGGGCGAAGCATACGTAGTTGTCATTCTGGTCGCGAATGTGTACGTACATACTGGTCGTTGTAGAGGCACGCACGTGCCGTAGTAGAGGCGCGCACGTAGCATGTACACGTACGTACAGCGGTCAGGGTGCAAGAAAGAAAATACGGCCACGTACGTACATACGGGCAGGGTCTCGAACGCCTACTCGCGCATACGTACAGCCAGGGCTCGTGTACATGGCTGGGTCGGAACGGAGAAACATCGTCGTCGTCGTGTTCATGCGGAGGCAACGGAATGCGTTGTGTTCATGGGGAGGCAATGGAATGCGTCGTATTCATCAGGAGGCAACAGAACGCGTGGGAGCCAACCGGCTAGGTCGGAACGGAATGTGTCGTCGTGTTCATCGGGAGGGCTTGGAAGGAATAGGTGATGGAAACGAGGCATGGCGTACCGCAGAACAGAGGAAACGGTCTTGTGTTCGACCGGCCACGTTCGAAACGGGATCCTGTTCATCGGGAGGGGTCTAGCGTACCGCAAAACGGAGGAAACGGACCGCCTACGGTCGAAATGGGGGTCTTGTTGATCGGGAGGGGTGTGGCGTACCACAAAACGGATGAAACGGACTTAGCACTACGGTCGAAACGGGGGTCCTGTTCATCGGGAGGGGTGTGGCGTACCGCAAAACGGGACTCCACAGGATATTGTTCATCTCCACCGTCGACCTCCTCCAGCCTCCACGGGCTACCATCGACCTCCTCCAACCTCCACGGGCTCTTGTTCATCCAGCCTCCACCGCGCGCTACTCCATCGGCTACTATTTAACCACCCCTCCACGGGCACCCCTCCACCATCTACTATTCATCCAGCCCTCCATGGGGTCGTCCTATTCATCCAGCCCTCCACACCATGGGGTCCTGTTCATCCAGAGGCAAC